>NC_044246.1:111211590-111351337 GCF_003957555.1 Calypte anna
ACAGAGCCAAGCCCAACAATAACCTCTCTATAATTTCTTTATTGGCATGCAAAGTTTGCACAGTAAATATTTCTTCTCATCGCATTTTCTCCCTTTTCCAACAAGCTCTCAAAGCAACCATTCCAAACTAAATAGCAATTGAACTGGACTGTTATTATTCTGTACATACTAATTCTGCTCCCAGCTATTTTTTTTTAAAGCATGAAATTCAGAGATTACAAAGCCTCCTGAATCATGTGAACTCCTCTTTGAAAGAAGTCCGCACCACAGATTTCAAAGCCCAAACTGACTTGAAACTGCACTTCCTCATCAAAGATAAATGTTTAGGGCTGGTGTTCTTGTTTGATCCATGAGATAAGTCCTAGGTGTCAGTCTTCTAGAGTGAAATCTTGATTTCATTCAAGCCAGTAGCAAAATTCCTATTGTTTGTTAACGAGGTCAGGACTCCAGCACCAGATTTCAGCTCCCTGAAGTTCAGGTGCAGAGGGAGTTCTGAATCCACCACTCTCATTCTGATGCCTCCTTTGTGGAAAGGAAAGAATAAAGTGAGTTTATAAAAAGCAGTCTTCCAAACAGAGCTCATACAACCTTAGGTGCCAATTTATATGTCTGAAAGTTGTAGTTACTGCTAAGAGCCCTGTAGAATGTGAGAGCCTTTGGGTTAGATCCTGTGACTGTAGATCTACAAATTGCACAAGAGAATGAATCACATATAAGACATCCAATCACATACTTTGGGATATTTTTTTTCAGCTTTCATTTAATTAAAAAATATGCCAGAATAGTTTCCTATATGTACAAGTGGCAGCTTTTCCCAGTTCCATCAGAGACACAGATCCACAGGAAAGTACAAACGTGCCAGGTGTTCTGAAATCAGCCAGTGAACACGAGGTTGCATCATTCTCTCTCCAGAGAGATTAGAACATGAAACCAAACCTCTGGTTCTCAAGAATATTAACATTTTATTTCCTTAGCTGACAAAACAAGGCAGAGGGAGAGGTGGGTTTCCCCCCATGGTCCCTGGAGATTTCCAAAAATACTGATGTGACAAAACACTGATAACGTTTAGCATAACACTTCAGACATCACTGGTGAATGCATCAAGCAAATGTGAAACTGTAGCTGAAACAGCAGATACTAAAGGATGCCAACCTGTTTCACCTCATAGAGGAACAGATTAAAAAAAAATTAAAGAAAGGTATAGCAGCTTTAGCAGGTGGAGAGATTCAGACTGTCCATTTTATTATGTTTTTTGTTATGTTGGCACTGTTATCTTTGTGATTATTCTTATTCTACCTGTGCAACACCGTAATGCTACAAAGCTGTTAAGGATCAGATCAGTGAAGGGAATGCAAGCCCTAAAGAGAAAAAAGAAAAATTCTTTAGTTATCCCCTTTTTGTGAGTGTTTTGTGATGTCTTGGATATTTTCTGACATGTGAGCATCAGCAATAGTCACATGCTTTCTAGTCATCAGTGCAGAATTATATTTTAGCAAAAAAATTAAACTGTTAAAATCATACAAATTTAACTTTCTTTTGAGGTTTAAGAATTTTGGATAACTTCTTTTCCTGCACTTGTTAGAAACAGGCTTTAATTTTAAATTTTTTTTTAAAATCAATCTATAGAGTTAGATAGAAACTCTTGGGAATTTCAACAGGGGGTTTGGTTCTATAGCTAAAGTCAACAGAAAGAAATAGTACTTCCAAATGTTGGGTAGTATTTTGAGAATTTCTCATATAAAGGGAAATTCCTGATGATCAGCTTTAACTAAGCATTTTTTGATAAGGAAAAAAGAATAAAACAAAACAGTAAAATTTCCATATGTTCTAAGCCAAAAGGGGGAAGAAAAATGGATACACAACATTCAGGTATCTACAGAAAGTACAGTGTGACAGATGTGGAATTACCTGTCACAGTCTATAAATATTATACATTCTTAATATTAATCTGAATGCTACAAAGCAGTATTCCAAATAAGTCACAGAAGAATCAAGGTTTCAATCTTATTCTGCTCTAGTGATTGATTCCTTGCATCTCTTTCTTCAAATACCAGTTGTTCCTTCACTCAGATCAAGGAAATTATACTTGGAAATGAAAAAAAAAAATAAATTAAGTGTAGCTCTGGAACACATGACATTCAAACTGGTGGAAAAAACACATCTAGTTTTATGTATTAAAGCCTTCAATAAAATGGCAAAACTAGTCTAAAATTGTGAGGAAAACCATGCTGGCAACTTCAGTCATGAGTGATTACCCCCAGTAAAATCCAAATTAAAATTATATTTAAAGACAAATAGGGTAGTGCTGTATGTGTGGCATTTCTTTTTCATCTACCAGACCTGGATAATTCAAAATGCCAAGTGTGAGCTCCCTTCTGGCTCATTTTCACCACCAAAATACACAAATATAGTAGGGTGGATGCCTAATTCTTTTCCATAGTCCATGAAAAGTAGCACCTAAGTCTTCCCATCCTTTTAGTTACTTCTCAGATGACAGTGTGCAGTGGAAAAGGGATCGGGGAAGAGGGATGCTTTTGATTATTATTTCTGCTAAGGATTCTTCTTTCATTTTGTCTTGGGGACACAGTATTCCTGCAGACACTGAAACAGCAGTTTAAGGCCAAGAAAAGATATTAAACTACTGCAGCCTGGGCAGGATCAAAGGTCATCCTCTGCTAAGCTGGTTATAAAATATCATTTTCACCAATATCAAAGAAATCTCCAGTGAACAGAACAAAGTCACACAGGGAGCAGGAGACCTATGGGTTCCAAGTGAAATTGCCTGTGCAGTTTCACAGCTGAATAGTGGATGTAATTTAAGAAGAGCTTAAAAGTTGCAGGAGTTACCTCTAAAGCAAGTTACTGTGTGGTTTCCAAGGTAGTAACAAGGTGAGAACTGGGTGTCTCAGCTGCAGCTTCTGAGTCAATTGGTCCTGTTTTGTCAGTAATGTCAAAACACAGGAACAGGAGAAAAATCACCTCCTTAGTCTAAAATATAAACTCTCATTCATGCACAGCTTCAGCATTTGGGGTCAGGATAAAGGAATCTTCTGTAAGAATGTAGGTACAAAAGACACAGATAAGACTTCATGGGCTTAATGGGTTTCTTTTTTTGCTTTGGTCTTCTTTCAATTTTTTTCAGTGTTAAAATATCTAGGAACACTGGTTCTGGACCACTGTCACTTCCAAATGATAAACTAGATAGCTACAATTCAAATGGATAAAATTAGGTGAGATGATTCTCCCTCCTTCTGTTTAAGTCAGACAGGATGAATCTCCTTTCAGATTCATCTTTTTCTCAGGACCTCCTCTTGATGGCACAAACTCAAATGGTTGACATCAGATACCTAAACCAAGAAAAGAGAAAGGCTTCTCCAAAAGACTACCGAGATGAATCAGGGATGCTGCTCACTTCCCAGTATGATGCATAACAAAAGCTAATTTTGTGCTCATTCCCTGGGCAGGAGAAGCTTTGAATTGCACATCAGGGATGAATTACTGCTTGAATCTATTAGGAGGAAAGTTTATAGTAATACAGGTATGAATGGACAGATGTGTAGGTGCCTCCCTTTGTGCATGCAGGCTACATCTTTTTGTTGACAAATAAATACCAGCAGTTTTCTTTCAGATGTTCTTTAAAACTGAGCCTTTGTGATCGTGTCCAACCATTTTCTCTTCTTGATGTGTGAATGAGGATCAGCTTCCATTTCTCTGCACTATATTTTTGCAGCCTCTATCCTCACACAATCTTAGTCCATTTCCTTAAGATTCTGTCTGACAGGATTGTTAAAAAAGTCAAGAAATTCCATAGATAAAGGAAAACTATGGGATTTCTTGGTTTGAGCAAATCCTCTGCTATCTCCAAGAGTAAAATCACAGATTTATGGCTTTGCAGGGTTTGGCCACCCGATGTCTGGCCCGATTATAGCATTCAACAAAACAGAGTTACTTACCATACAGACTTTGGGAGTTCGGACTCCTATAAACACTCTTGGGAAGCCAAGATGAGATGCATATTATTTAATGTAATTGTCTTTTAATGCAGCTGTCTATATAACCATTGGCTCCATATCTGCTCAATGGAGATTGAAAGGTATTTCCAGGTCCTACTCCAACTAAAGTTGGATGAATCACATTTAAAAGCAACTTTTTCTGGTTGAATATAAAGAGAATTCAGGGTGAATTTAGTCCTGCAATGTAGACAACCAGATATCTACATTTTATCTGAACAACTATCTTTTTCCTTAGGGGAACATTTCTCATCATCTGATGCTTGAAGTTTTGGAAAAACCTCTTCCTAGGAATACTCAGGGTTAAACTCCTCACTGGAATTAACTGCATGAATAATATTATATCCAACAGATCTCATCCAGTGGAAGGCACATAATCTCAATGGTCTTAAACATATATATAAATCATCAATATCCAGGCTGTATAAGAATAATTCCACTAAGGAATCCTGCCATTGATTTATTTTTCCTTAATGCTTCATTTGAACAGTTTTGGCATAGCTGTAAATGGTGTCTTCTCCTTTTGAATCAGCTCCATTTAGAGCATGCTAATAATGGTTCATGTTGCAGTACTACGTAGTATTTTGAGATAAAACTTTTTAAGCTGAGAATACTGTTGGCCTAGAACTCAGCTGTTCTAGGCTGGAAGATATGAGACCAGTTGCTTTGCCTTCAGTTTTTTTCAGCTTGTATCATTGTGCAGGATGTGTAGTCCAAGGTCTGACCAAACCTAAAACTTCACAATGGATTTTGATCCATTAAAAATACTGTTTCACCAGCTTTCAAATCAAGACCATGGGAATGAAGTTGTTCTGGGCAGCTTCCAGAAATTGTTAGGCTTTTAGCAATATTTTTTTTCAAATATGGGTCTAATATGATTCAAAACTCCCATCCCTGAAGGAAAACAAACCAAACAAAAACCCCTTCTCCTTTTTAAAATCTGGCTTAAAAATAGTAGCAGTTCTGAAATATTGCAGAAAAGGTATCTCTATTTTGAGATGTACAAGACCATATTGATAATGCATGAAGTAAGGTGAAAATCTCTTCTTCCTTTTCAGAATGAATGCATGTGGTCAGTGAGCATTCATTTGGGAAACATCATTAAGCACCACCAACAGTGGGTAAGAATTCTTTCTCTTTATTTTCTTCATTTTATTTTTTTTTAATATTGAGGAGAGCAAGGAGTTACGGTAAGTAGTTAAAAAATAAACTCAACAGATAAAGAAAATACTTGATTTTTCAAAGACAGTAATCTTTCTTCTGTCCCTGTCAACCTTGTTCTGGTCCAGTCATATTATTTTTATATTCCTAGCAGTAACAATAAAGAGTAAAGACAACATAAAAGTTAAAATTTCATAGAATACTGAGAATGTCATTTTGATTCATAAAATATAGAAGTGTACAAAATAGGATAATTGTTAAATAGTGTCTCTATGGTCACAGTTTGGCTGGGTATAGTAAGTAAATTCCTAAGAGATGTGTAGATCAACAAGAGGTTATGTTAAGTCTCACTATACTTATGTGATCTGTGTGAGGTGTTGAGAAGAGAAGTTTAATGTGTTGTACATCAAAGGGAGATGTGTCCTCAGCAACTGGGTCTGCAAAGTTCTGGCACTGTTGTCTAAATTCTACTCTTGGATACATGAGAAATTAAAATTTGAATATGAGTTACCTTTTGCTCTGGGTAAAATCTGGTGCCCTTGGTGGAGTAATATCTGAGTGTAGCAGGTACTCCTACTTGTGATCCAAGAATAGAGGGGAAATACTTCTGTCAGAATTGTTCCAAAAGAAAATTTGATCTGTGCAAAATTAACATTTAAGTTGTAAAAATCAATAAATATTTTGTAATTGCCATCTATCAGGATAACTGGGAAAAGGACTCTGAAACGACTCAGAATAAAGCTTGGGCTGTTACTAAAATTGCTCCCACACAGACACAATTTCTATGAGTGGGAGCTGAAAACAAAAATAAATAATTATGTATGTTATTATGACAATATCTATACCTACATTTAAGCTACACAAGATATCCCTTAACACATCTGCACATACAGCTGTAAATACATGTGTGGATGTGTGCATGTCTTTGTGACTATAGATGGAATAACTTAACAACTGTCCCAAGTAATTTTATTTTTAAAAAATAATAAAAAAAGGAATCACTAGAATTCCTAGTTCCAGCCTGAAGCACATTTTTTACAGCTGAAAATAGGAGCTTATAATGAAAATGCTGACACAACCTTAACTATAGAGGTGCTAGGAGGCAATGCTGTAATAAATAATGTGGGAAATATTTTACACTTCAAGGCAATTACATGTTCAGCCATCTTTAGGATTTTTGGGCCATGAAGGGTAGGGATTAGGTGTGCTTGACAAGTGTAACAGACCCATGACTCGTGACTGCTAGGAGGCATAAATGAATTACAAAAGCTGAGAGAAAGCTTTGTGATCACATAACATATGTAAAATATTTTTTATTTTGGGGTAGATAAGTATCAAGCAAATGTAGTGATACACACTCCAGATTCCATTCAGTTTGGTTTTTTTGAAGAAATTGTGAAAGCTGAGTTAAAATTATTGTCCTAACTTGCCTGCTGTCCATTTATGAATTTCTTTATGCCACTTGAATGACATGAATATTCTTTGAAATGGAAGTTCATACTTCTAGGAGAGGAATACTGGACAGGACCAACTGGGTTGCTGTAGGCTCTCACTGTTGCAGCCACTTCTGCAGGAGAGCTTTGATTTCCAAAGACCCTTTAGAGAGTTTGAACAGGAGTCTGGATCTACAGGAAGCTGAACATGAGCCAGCAGTGTGCCCAGGTGGCCAAGAAAGCCAATGGCATCCTGGCCTGTATCCGGAACAGCGTCGCCAGCAGGTCCAGGGAAGGGATTCTGCCCCTGTGCTCAGCCCTGGTGAGGCCACACCTCGAGTCCTGTGTCCAGTTCTGGGCCCCTCAGCTCAGGAAGGATATCGAGGTCCTGGAACAGGTCCAAAGGAGGGCAACCAGGCTGGTGAAGGGACTCGAGCACAGACCCTATGAGGAGAGGCTGAGGGAGCTGGGGCTGTTCAGCCTAAAGAAGAGGTGGCTCAGGGGAGACCTCATCACTCTCTACAACTCCCTGAAAGGAGGTTGGAGCCAGGGGGGGTTGGGCTCTTTTGACAGACGACTTTCAACAAGAGGGCATGGTCTGAAGTTGTGCCAGGGGAAGTTTAGGTTAGATATTAGAAAGAATTTCTTTACGGAGAGAGTGATCAAGCATTGGAATGGGCTGCCCAGGGAAGTAGTGGATTCTCCTTCCCTGGAGATATTTCAAAAGAGACTGGATGTGGCACTCAGTGCCATGGTCTAGCAACTGCAACGGTGGTTCAAGGGTTGGACTTGATGATCTCTGAGGTCCCTTCCAATCCAGACAATTCTATGATTCTATGATTCTATGAAAACAGTGGAATGGCAAGTTATGGACACCTTAAAGCTGAACATTCAAGTCAGAGTTAGATTTAATCACTTTCTGGGGAGAAATATGCATCATAAAGAGAAAAGACATTTGACCATAGATATCATTTTCCAGTGAGACAAAAACCCTTGTGGAGGTGCCTGTTTCTCTCTGGTTTTTAGCAAAGCAGGTGGTGGTCACAAGCTGAACCTGGACGTGCCAAAGGTACAATGGGGGAACCATTCACCTGGTCTCTTGGTTTGTCACCCTCCTACCCATTTTGTCTTAAACTGTCAACAAATTTTTTAAATTTGCCTAAATCTTAGGCCAAATGTTCCTAAGACTGTGCACAAGTTCACCTGGAGCTTTATTTCAAATTTATACTTAACCAAGCCTGGCTGAATATTGTCTTTTTTATTATCTTTTTTTCCTCTTAGTTGTTTTCACCATGTTATTTCTTACTTTTATCAGTCTTGGCTGTAAGAGGCATGGTAGATAATGAGGACAAAAAATCAAGCAAGCAAGAAAAGTGACTCAATAGATTCAATTTAGTTGCCTTTTCCACATAAAAAAAAAAAAAAAGCAACAACAAAACAAAACCAAAACAACAAAACAACTTAAAAAAAAATGCAAAAAACCCCCCACAACATAAAAAGTTTCACATTCTGTTTTTTTCTGGGAACACCACCAGTGAAGGAAGCAATGAAGGAGGACAAGGAGTGGGACTATGCTTTAGATCTTGGTTTCTGAAAGGTAATAAGAGCTGTGCCATTGAACATAATGTGCCCAGAATTTTACCCAACTGTTTTAATCTCTCCAATTTCTGTAATATTAGGTTATATTACTGCCATTAAATTTTTTTTGGCCTTACTCCTTTATCTTCTAAATGATTTAAAGCTCCTTCACTCCCACTATGGAGCAGGTAGAGTGCAAAATGAAGAATATTCAACTTCCACACCAGAAGTCAGCATACCTCCTGGGATAGGCAGATATTTTTCAGTATATATCAGGGTTAGATATTAGCACGATAGCTTAAGACACTTAAAATAACATGACACCAATTTATTACTATTAGAAATAAAGCCTTTGGAAAAGACCCTGAGCATTATGTTAGCATTGATATGTCAATCCTTTATTTGAAGGATGGCAAGTCTGAATCCCAGCACAGCCTTAATTAACAGAAAATAATTAGCATCATTTTCCCAGCTGTGAATTTGAGATTTTTTTTTCAACAGAATCCATTGATTGATAATTAAGGAGGAGTTAGTTGTAATAAAACTCCCAGTATTGCAATTTCTAATTGGCCTTTAAGGACATTTTACAGTTACAGTTACTTTGTTCCAGGCGTTTTCTGGCTTTTTTTTTTTTTTTTCCCCAGCTTTAATAAGGAATCCTTTCTCAGCAAAGTAAAAAGGATACAGATGAATAGAAAAAAAGCCACTGTAATGCTACCTATATGAATTCAAAACTCCACATTTAATAGACCCCATTTGATTTGTTTGTGTAATAATTGGTGCTAAGTGAATGTAAAAAGCTTTGAAGTTTGCTTTGAATAACCTAAGATTTACCCAAGCACTTGAGTCTTCGATTAAGCTACATTATCACAGAGATTTATGTAAATGCTTAACTTGATGAACAGTAAATGCTCCTCTTGGCTTCAGTGGGATGGAGCATCATGTGTACAGCTAAGCAGACACACATATATCCTTCAAGGAATGCTGCCCTAGGCTGGAAATCTTACAGGAATGGATTCAGTTCAGGACATGTCTGCTTGTTTCATATTTCCAGCCAGTCCTCAAATACAGTGTCCCTCCAGGCTCTAAAATTTTCTCTTAGTAATCCTACAAGTAGAATTGATTTAAAAGTATCCATGTAATGATTTTGTTATATTTGTGGGTTGACATAATTTTGAATCCTTTTCCAGAGCTATCTGGGAATCTCTAAAGTTGGAGGAAAACAACGCAAAGACCTCTAGCAGGTTTTCAACTTTCCTTTCACTTTTTTCTGTTCATTATTCCATTTGCAGACAAACTGAAATGATTGACAAAATAGAAACACACACACACACACAAATAATTTTAAAAAGATCTATATATTCAAATACAAAAAAATCAGAAAAAATATTTTACATAAATTTCCCTTTGTACGAAGATGATTTTACAGGAAAATTACTTGTAAATGGGAAGTGTCATTTTTTTTTTATGCATCAGTAGGTATGATTGAACATGTAAATGCAATACTCTGCTTAAAAAATACTTTCATGACACAACTGGAGATCAATACTGATCCCTTATATTGTCAAAGCAGATAGGAATAATCAGATCTTACCTTGATTAAAGGTTTGTTGATTTTTCATCTTATTAATGTCAAAAAAGCCATAAGGACTTTTTCTGTTGTCTCCATTGCTTATTGCCTGTCTCTTGCACTGTGCATGTGTATTTTTTTGCTGTCTGATCAAAATCTCCCAACTACCTCTAGAAAAAAAATCAGCTCAGTTTCTCTGCTTTGGGAATGATCTAAGAGTGCTTTACTGGTTCTTCAAGAAGGATGCCAGATCACTTTGCTGTGGCTGCTTTACATCTTGGCTGGACTAATGTCACTTTCTCTCTTTGGAGATCATCCAGTGAAGCTGTAAGTATGCTTAGAAATTTATTCAAAGTGTCTCTACTGCATTTTGTTGACATGGGTTGAAATGTCCTCTCTCATTTCAATCACATTGAGATCACTGGACTGGTTTCCAGTGGGAAACAACCTGGAGAATTTGACACTTACTACTTGGGTTCAAGACAGCTTGGTTCTTCCTAAATAACTATATGTAAGCATCACTTCAGCTACCAGGAGTTACCCAAAAAATAGGGGTGACTTTAGCCAGTACTCAAGCATCTATATTTGCTGACATCAGACAATTCAATATGAAATCATATAGAGATGTGAAAACCACAATGTATATTTACAGGTTATCTGTACTCATACAATAGGGACCTTTACCCCCAGCACTCTCATTATTCTCTAAAATCATGAGGATTATGCCCATTCTGAGGTTTTGTTTCAGGTCCAAGATGGTCATATTTATATGTAATTTATATCTAATCTGCCTGTGCCTGCTGGAAACAGAAAAAAACTCATTCTCTCTATACTATTTTGGCCAGTAACATCATCCTGGAAATCTTGTCTGGCTGCTGCCATCACAGAGGGAGGGAGGAGAGAGCAGGAGGCTGCAGCTACCACTTAAAGACAGGGCTCACACTGAAACAGCAGTCACCACCTTCCCTCCCCTTGTTCCCTGGAGGCAAGAAGGGCATCAGCTGAAGGCATCTGTACATTTGCATTCACATGCAGGCATTGTCTGGGCACACAGCTGGGATAAATCAGGGTATCACTAGGGATGTTAACAGAGCGTGGCTGTCTTTGCTGCTAAAGAGATGGAGCTGTAAGTAGCACAGAGGGATTCTGGTGGATCTTTTTAGGAGAAAAGTCATCTCAGTTGACCCCAGCCTTCTAAGAGAGAGCTGTCAGGTCTCAGCTAGCCTTGATTCAATTCAGAGGGAGCTGAGCATGTCAGAGCTATTAATTCTACTTATTTTAAAGCTATGTTGAAATCAAATTGATACTGAATGCCTTAAAAAACTCATATGACAAGTTTTCAAATTTTAGCCTAATTTTCTGAGCTGATTTTTCCCCTCATATTGGAAAATAATTAAAAAAATTAAATTCTGTCTCATAATCAGTGGATATAATATTCCATTACAGAATTTATTCTTTTCTCAAACTTTCTTTTCTCTTTCTTAATTTTAGACCAAAACACCATTAATCTCCCATAAAGTCCTTCTTCAAACAAGACTCCATATTAAATTCTCTGGTGAGGGAAACCTAGAACTGTTTGCCAGCAACTCTAAGAATCTCTTACTTCAGCTTGTCAATGACTGAGGGAAAAAAAAGTGTTTCTGACATCAGGATTTTCCCAAGGATTTCAAACAACACTGCTTAGGAAAATCCACACGTGCAAGTAAAGGAAATGAAGGCTGTAGCCCATCCCTCATTTTAGTGCTAGTGGTTAAGCTAGTAAATTTTCCTCCACTACCCAGAAATTCACAGGATCAGCAAATGCAGGCTTTTTTTATCATGCAGGAAGGATTTTTATCAGGCTTTGAGTTTCCAATTAATTCAGTGAGAAAGTCATCACTGGCAAAACCCTGTTGCTCTTGTGAACCTCTCTGTACTTGGTCTCTCCCTGGGTTTCCACTGCTCAGTTGTGGTTTGAACTTATTCTGGGTTCCAGCAGAGCAGTGACTTCAGGTCAGATTCATTACACTCACATCCTATGGAGCTGAAGCTCCTTGTTTTTATCTTCCTGGAGTTTCTTAGAACCAGATGTAGCTGCAACAGGAACAGTACCTGGTGCATCACTATGTGTTCAGGTGAAATGGCTCTGAGCTAACACCTGAACATCTGCACCTCTGCCGATGTGGGAGACTTCAGTTCAACAGAGCATCACTGGCAGGAAAAGAGAGGAATGGAACTGAGGAATGGGATACTCAGTCTTCCAGGGATTTTTGAAATAGGTTTTTTTTCCTTACAGAAAATACTTACTCTTTTTTGGTTAGACATACAGGAGATCAGCAGTTAAAAATCCTGCTTGGTCACAGGATCCTTGGACCAAGTCAAAGTGCCTTTTTCTTTCAGACAATTTCTTGCCCTCAAAAGGCTCCTCTGCCATGAGGTTATACAGTTGATGAGCCCTTCAGATGCTGCAGAGAGGAGGCCCACGTAGAAAGATAAAATTCTTTTGACTAAGGCAGCAAATGTGATCATTCATTTAGCTTTTTTGCTGTGTGGTGACTCAGATTTAGTAATGATGCTGGGAAATGCAAAGGTGTGGAGCTAAGGATAATGGGTTACTATAAGACCTTAGTGATTAGAGATAGGAAAATCCATAAGAACTAAAAGCCTCAAATTTTATTTTCAGCAAATATCCTGTTTTACAGCCATCAAGGAACTGGCCCTTTAAAAATATATTCATTACATGAACCTATATAAGGAATTTTTATTAAAAAAGGGAGTGATATGCTGGACCCTTAGACACTGGTTAAATTTAATGATTAGGGCTGAGCCTACTGAGAAAATAAAAAACTTCAGATGTGATCTTGGAGGTGTTTAAAATTTTTTTATTAATGGTCCCCTCACTGCTTACCCTTTAGGTTTCCAACAGCAATTTCTTTTAATCACTGGACATAATATACTCCAAGGTGCTGAATTCTGAGTCAGCTGTAGACATGCAGCAAAACATTTACATGTGAGCTACCTTCAGCTCCTCACATTCAATTCAAGGAGTGAACAATGAAGCAAGGCTGCTGTGCAAGATCCAAATTGTGCTGCTGGCAAGATTCTCAAATAACTGTGGATCTCCTGGGAGCAGGAATATTATACTATGGAATAGAGAGCGTTTGCCATAGAGCAAGCTGGTCTGTAGGCTTTTTTTTTTTTTTTCCTCTCTCTTCATTCTGTTTACTTATTTGTTTACACTCTCACTGATGTCATCCAAAGCCAAGAAATGCAATAAGGTTAAAGCTATTGCAGGAAATAATTTTGATCCACCAATTAAATGAACAAGTTCACCTTGCCTATGATATGCCATCAAACATTGGTATGAGCATTTGGTGCAATCAATCTATTACACATCAATTTTATGGCTGTATAATGAGGTTTAATTGCTGCTTTATTAGTCTGACTAATATTAAGTGTCAGTAATTGCTTTGCATTCAACTTGGCTTTCTCATTTAAATTACACATCCAATATTTAACCATAAATGTAGACCTTCTTTTTATCTAATGATTTTGTTGTGTTTTTTTTTTTTTTATTATTATTTCATCCTCCTGGTACAAGAAAATCCCATCTGGGGTGATTTTCCTCCTTTGTACAAGTTCTCTGGCCTTGAGGAACAGAAGCTGGAAAAGTTAAATGTTTCTTGGTAAATGCAGAGACCTTTGGCATTTGGAAAGGGAACTTGAAATTTCCTTTTGACAAAAATATAATATGGTTTCTGTGTACTAATGAGTGAGCTGCTAAGGTGTGTAAATATATTTGCAGTCCCACTGCAGCCTACAGAACTCCTCAGATGCTTTAAGTTATGCATATCCTTGGGTGAATTTTAAGGTTAATTCTTGCTACACTGGAGCACACATGAAAAACAAGTCAGGCAGGATGCAGAATGAATTTTGACTGAAAAGCCTCAGACCAGTTATTTTAGGGCACTGTTCAAGTCGTAGGCTCAGATGCTCAGAGGTGGAGCCTCAGGAGGCAAGGACTGAGGTTCAGTAAATTGCTTGGTACATACAATGAGAAAACCTTTGGAAGAACCAGACTTGCTCTGTGGCTTCCTTAGACTCCCAAGGACTATATTCAGGTGATGAATAGCTGGATTGCTCAAGTCAGGAGCAGTTTTGCCTTTTCACTTGGCTTCTTCTAATTTCTTCTTTTTTTTTTTTTTTTTTTTTTTTGTTTGAAAGAGATTCCATCTGATTTTGCAGGGATGAGCTCAGCTCACTGAATAGGCATGCCAGTTGCCATTAATATCATCTGATCCTCCAGTGACAGCTGGCTAATATCACCCTCCAAGCACCTCATGAGCTAAAATCAGGCTGTATTTTGGGAAAAGAGCTGGGGTGTGTCATGGTCTAGTTCATATGACATTGCATTACTGAAATTCTGATGGGCAGCTGTGATTGAATCAAGAACACTTCATTGTAATTCTATTTCTGGATCAAAAAATGTTTAACATAGGTAGAGACCATGTGAGGGGCAAATAAATATCCATTGCTGACTGGACTGCAAACCAGTTACTGAAAAAGTGTAAATCTTTTTGTCTTTACTCTTTGGTGGTGGAGTTCCCTGGAGTTTACTTTCTTTTCCCCTTTTTTTATTTTTTGGGGGGATAATAAAAAAAAAGATTTATGTAGCACAGCATTACTTTGAAGAAAATTTGCTTTCTGGAAGTCTTCACCCTTGCTGTCTCTTCAGTTTTCCTTGCTTACAGGTAGCATGAGGTAAGAACATGGTGGACCCAGAGCCTTCTGAAGATAATACTTAAACCTAGCAGCAGAAATCCAGGCCTTTCAGCACCATTAATACCAGTGTCAAACTTCAGGTGAACAAATGAGGTCAGAAGTGTTGATTCTGTTTAAAAAAAACATCCAAACCTCTCAGGTCTCATAATGACCTAGGCTTATCACCTAACAAGCCTTTATATCAAACAGGGGCCTTACTCCATAGAGATGGGACATGTGCTCTGGTAGTGTAATGTTTTATGGCCTGTACTGAAAAGGACCTGAGCTTCAGGACCACTTTAGCCTGAGTTGTTGGAAAAAATCTATTTGCACACCCTTATATTATAACTATTTCTTACAGGGCATTCTTGGTGAGTGGACAGCTAGGAATTCAAGATCATGGGACCAGACATACCCCTGGTAAGCAAGAAGCAAACTCTGTCTAAAGCATCTGGTGAAGAAAGGGGAGACCTGGTGCTCTCATCCCCCACCCAGAGACTGTTTCTGCTCCTTATCCAAGGACTGATCTAAGGTAAAACACAATCCACATTCCAAAGGGCAGGTGGGACCTGTGAAAGAGAACTACAAACTCAAGTAACTGCAAACTGAGAAGGGCCCAGGACTTGGTCTTTCACCAGGGAGAGTCCTTTGGTGCTAAGTTTTTCTGCTAAAGGTGACAGACACTGACATAACAATTTTTGGCTCTTTTTTTTTAACTTGCTTGTTTATTTTAAATAAACACTTCTTTCTCATTAAATGTGTTTCCTAAAGAAGACAAGATCTTGACACACCATTGGAACCTCATATTTCTTATTATTTTTCAGTGCTAAGGCAGCAGATCGGGCTGAGGGTGCTGAGTAAGGAAATGCCATTTTTACACATCACTGTTTAGAGCCAAAATACATTTTTAAGTGTGGCTGTCAGTCTTTTCCCTGTCAGGTTAAATCCTTACCCATGGTGATTCTTGCTCATCCGCACTGACTGTCAGCACTGAGGTCTCCAGGACTGAGCTTCTCCTGCCCCTGGCAAGTTGGCAGGGAATTTAAGTGTGAGGGACTAAGCCACCTTTTTTTTTATAAACTGAGGGTCCTGGTTGGGAGCAAAAGGCCAGAACAAAGGTCTGAGATTACAGATGGACAAACATTTGCAGCCCTCTGTTGCTTCCTGTTGCTGTTTTAATTTTCTTTGATAGGCACTGCCAGAGCATTGGAATCCAACCCAGGTCAGTTCTGTTTCTGTCAGGCAGAAGAGGAGGGGTAAGAATCGCCTGGCAGGCAGGTGGGAACATAAATCTGCCTTAGATCTCTGCTGCACCTTGATATTTGGACCTCAACTATATTCTTCAGAGTTAAACTCTGCTCGTATATCCCCAGGTTTTTTCTCTTTCCTGAATGATTAGCACTGCAGAAAGCCCCAGATATCATTAAATAAACCCTTAACTAGGAAGAATCCTTCAACCATCTTGCAAAGGCCTCCCTATTACATCCCCTGCTACGTGCATCACATAAAGTCTAAAGACAGGAGCAAAAAAGTTGTGGCAAGGCTGATAGGAAACCTCCTAGATTATGCTGGAGACCAATATCAAAACTTGTACTTGTCAGATATTAGGGAAAATATCTTTATATAAATATTTAAACACCAGCAATATATAAAAGAGGCTTATAAGGAGCACTTTTTACCAAGGCCTTTAGTGAAAGGACAAAGGACAATTGCTTTAAACTGGAGGAGAATAGATTTAGATTTACACAAAATGAGAAAATTTTTATGCTGAGGATGATGAGACACACTGGAACACGTTGCCCATAGAAACTGTGGATGCTCATTCTCTGGAGGTGTCCAAGGCCAGGCTGGATGGAGCTTAATTTAACCTGATCTAGTAAAAGATGCCTCTGCTCATGGCATGGGTGTTTGGAATTAAATGATCTTTAGAAGTCCCATCCAATACAAATGGTTCTATGATTAAGGGGGGCTAAAGGTCCTAATATACTGAAATTCAGACATGAAGTCCCCATATTGTCAGTGTGTGTATATACATATATATTATTCTGTGTTCATGCAGTTCTATTTTTGGAATCAGGGAAGGAGTCCCCTGCCCCAAGGCTGAGTCATGTACCAGTAGCCTGAAGAGCTCTCCCTGCTCCAAGATCTCCATCCCTGACTGGGGCCACCAGTGAAGAAAAAAAAGTGTGCCTCTGTGATTAATCCTATTCAAGAAGGGGAAACACAAAGGGCAGAGAAAGAGGAGGTAAAAGAAAGCAACACGTGGAGAGAGAGAGCAACACCAGAGGACAACAATGCCAGAGCAGAGGGACCAAGGCTGGTGAGGAAGGAGAGGGAGAAGGGAAGAGATATTTCTCTACATCTTGTGCTGAGATGGCAGCCTGTCCCCTGCACCCATGGAGAATCATGGTGGAGCAGAACATGAAGGCCATGGCAGCACTGGTGTCATGGACCTGTCACCACTGTGGAATCCTCATGGAACACCTGTGGACCTGGTGAGGATCACAGAGATGCTGTGGACCTGCAGCCTGGTGAGGATGATGGAGCAGATGCTGTGTACCTGCAGCCATGGAGGGGAATGTGCCCAAAGCAGTCTGTGTCCCTGTGGGCAGTTTGCTCCTGAGGAGCTGTGCCTCACCTTGGAGGGGTTCCTGAAGGAGTTTCTCCCATGTGAAGGACCCGACGATGGGGTAGGGGCAGAGGAATCCTCCCTGAGGAGGAAGGAGAGGCAGAAAACAACCTGTGAGGTCAGGGCTGTAAATCCCACTGCCTGTCCCCCCGTGCTGCTGGGGGGAGGATGTGGATTTACCAAGAACAAAGTGATTTGGGCCTGAGAAGAAGGGAGGGGTGGGGGGAAAGTATTGAAGTTCTGGTTTGTGTTTCCTCTTTGCCCTGTTCTGATTTGGTTAATGAGAATTTAAGTTGGTTTTTTTCCCCAAGTTGAGTCTGTTTTGCTCGTGACCATAACTGGTGAGTGGAACCCTTCTAGCCCTTGCCTTGACCCACAAGGTTTTAGGTGGATTTCCTCCTTTCTATCCCAAAATGGGGCAGCCACCTGGTCCTTTGTTATCAGCCAGGCTCAAACCATGACAACTATATATACGTGTATATAGATAATACATATATGTATATATATACATATATATATATATATATATAATCTTTTTTTAGATGCTGCAGTTTTTTGGAGCCAGGGCACAGACTGGCTTTGGAGCTGATTCCTTCAAACATCTCCATTCTTAACCAAGTCTTCAGCCCCGACCAATAAGCACTTCCCCATACAGCTCCTGGGCATCATCTGGGAGCCAGCAGGAACCAGGGACCATTCTCACAAAGGATTTGGGGTACAAACAGCTTGTTTTGCTAAGAGAACTATGGAAGTCACGTCAGGTGGATTTAGGCCTCTGCAGTTATTCTTTTAGTAACAAAGATATTTTAGAAAAATATAAACTATTGACCACCTTTGAAATCCAAAGAGGATTCAGAGGATTCCCAGGGCCAGATTCTCAGCTGGTATAGATCAGTATCAGAGCTATGGTGGTTTACAACAGCTGAGCCATTACCCTGCATCCTTAAAAACAATCCAATAGGACCAACATGGAGCTGCTTCTTTTTTCTTCAAGAATCATTTCCCCCCCTCCCTTTCTTCCTCCCCTTCCCTCCATGTCTGAAAGTCTTTACCACTGCACGATGAAAGCAAATAAACAAGGAAGGTTAAAATCTAAAACCACTCATCCAAGTTAATTAAGTTCAGCCAGCCTCAACTACATCATCTGGTAAGATCTGGCAAGTGGTGTGTGTGTAGATGTGTGTCTGTGTACATGCATGCCTGTGTATCTCTTCCTTTATTAGGCAAAAATCTTCCAAAAGTGCACTTAGTTTAAAATACATTATTCCCATGCCTGGCTGTTAGGGGTTTCTTTCTTTCTTTATTTATTTTCCTATTTTTTTCCCCCTTGTCTCTGTTCTTACAGCTGCTTTCATATTTTTCTCCAGCTTCCCATTATTACATTTTCCTCCTTTTATTTATGATGCCTGATTCCCAGTGTACATTATTGCTGCTCTGTTGGTACTTTATTAAATACGATACAGATACCAGAGTGAGAGTGAGGTTTTATGTCCCACACATGGTGTGTTGTAATTGTGGCATTTTTACTTTCCATTAAGAAGTATCTACAGGAGGGGAGGATTGGGGACTCAGTTCATTACTTCTATAAACCAAAGAAGAAACTCCAGATAAGCTTGATGAGTTGTTAAATAGTCTTTAAAGAAGTCTTTAAATCAAGATTAGATGTCTTTCCTAAAGAGACTCCCTAGTTCAACAAGAAGTTAAAGGCCTGATAGAATGATCATGGGTTAAATCCTGTGTCTTTCAGTATGGAAAAAGTCAATCTACATTAAAATAATGGTTTTTCTGGCCTTCAAATTTATGAGAGCATAATTAGAAGATAATGGTTTTAGCAAGCCAGACAAAGACAGTGTAAAACTATAAACATCTCCATGATGAAAATATAAATTTATTTATTGAAATCCTCGTCTGAAAGAAAGGACAGAGGACTCAGGACAAAGTGAGGACTGGCTGAGCATAAGAAATATTTTTCTGGACCTGTAGATATTCTCTCTAGAATCTGAGAGACCTCTAAAAACCTTTCTTCTATACCATCTTTGAACAAGTAGAAATTTGAATGTATTTTATGTCCTCAATCTACCTGCCAGGGAAGCATTGCTCCTACCCCAGCTCTTCATTTACAGATATTTCTGTGCAGTGTTACTCTGCTCAGTCCCTCAGAGTCCAAGCACTGAGTTGGGCTCAGAGACTTTCAGCTACATCAGGGCCAGTGTCCTGGCATCAGTAGAAAACAAGGAATGATAATTAAACAGGGTCATTCTTTTCTGGATATTCCTTTTCCCATGATGAGAGCCAGACACATTCAAAGGCAGGTGGGTGCTCACGAGAGCAGACTGCTACAGTCCATAAAATAGCCATAACCCTGATTATTTCATGTATGAATAATAATCTGCTTGGCAAAGCAGATGCCTCTGCTGGGAAGTAGCTCTTCCTCAGATATTTTCCACTGCCCCTGCTCACTTTACCTCAGGACAAGTTCATCTCTGAGGACTTTTTCCTAGGTCTCTGTCCCAGCTTTGTATTTTCCTCTGTCTCCCTTCTGCAACAGAAAAAGCTCAGTTTTGGCCTTATCCTATTTCTTCCTCATGAAGTTTTGAGAAGGCTTGAATGTTGATGGCATTCATGTCAGGGATCAGTACCTGTATTTTCTTTCCATAGTGGGAGAGTCTCCTGTTTCTCCACAACCCCCAAACCACAACTCCAGAGATATATGAAATGTTAATATGAAGCTTGGGATGCACATGGAAAACCAAAATGAAATAGGCAAAACCACTACTAACTGAGCAATCAGGGTGACCTTGCTAGTTCCAATGACATAAAATCAATCTGCAGTGAGAAGAGATGTGGTACCAGATGAACCATTTGCTTAGTTTCTTCACATTTTGTCCACATTTATAGAGCCTTCCCTGTAAGTACTGGTGTCTGTGTGGGTGAGCCAAAGAAAGAAGGCAGGAAAGGACAGAATGACAGTCACATGCTTATCTCCTGCTCCTTTTGCTTGTCCTTATTTCCATGACACTTCTTCATTTGGAGAGGGGTGGATCCACATCTAGGGAAAGTAATATTGGAGGAAGAACTAACGAGCACACACACACACACACACAAAAATCAGAGATTAAGGGATCAGTACACTGATCTCTAGAGACTGGGTCAGTCTGTTTTGGAGTATCAACAGAATAGCTAAAGTAGGATGCTGGGAATTGTGTTTATGGGTATAGACTGCAGTTCCTTGAAACTACTGAGGTGAAGTTCTTAAAAACATGATTGCTTAACAAAGTGACTTTGTATCCCTCATTGCTGGAGCAATAAGATTAATTTTTCTACTTTCTAGTAGCAGATTGTGATTTTGATTGGCTTACTACCATCTTCCCATTTTACTCTCTTGGATCAAAAGAAAGAAGGGAAGAAACGTAATTTTATTTTTCCTAAAATGACTCAAAGAGAGAGAAAGACCCTGAGAAGGGTCAGCGACCAATATGCAATTTCTAAGTCCAATGGATTTCAACACCCAGATACCTTTGATGATCTCTGTTGGTTTCCAGTTCTCTGTGGGGAAATCTGATTTCAACCATGCTGTGTACAGTGCTTCAAACTCAGTGATTTCTTTTTGAATCACTTCAATCACCCTTCTATAATATTGTACACCTGACTGAAGTGTCTACTTTTATTTATTTAATCCTTCAGTCTCTCCTCTACCTGTAGGTGCATTCCCTCCAAGTGGCGTTCTGGCTTTAAGTATTTTAAACACCTCTGGAGGTCTCCTTCCAAAATCTGTATCCAAGCAAAGGATTTTTGTGAATCAGAGGAGACAACTAAACAAGGAAGGCCAACACCACCACAAATACAGTGAAAAAACCACCTCCACTATTAACCAAATGCATATTGTCTTGCAACTTGCATTCTTTTAGCAGAGAAGCACCTAAGTTTTATGCATTCCCAAAGCTTTGGCTCTGATAACAGACTCCTCCTTGGAAGGTGTAAAGAAACATTTACCCAAATAGGACAAAATGAAGATATAAATGTGGGATAAGGTTCTAGTTTTAAGCAAAATTGATACCGGGGACTCTGCAGAAGACAGCAACGCAAACTCCAGAGCCCACTGGAGTGATGGAGAATGAACTCAGCCCCTGTACAAGTTTCCAAAATACTCAGAGGTGGTGGCACTGTTTGCTCTGTTATTGTCAGCCCCTTTGCCAGTTATCAGCAGCAGAAGCTCAGCTGTCTGCTGAATAACACATTTGTTTATACAGTAGATTGAGAATATTTGTGTGCACAGCAAACTCCTTGGGGGTATAAACAATGTGTTTCTGAAGAGGCCCAGTGTCATTAGAATAATCAAGACTTGTAGTATGATAAACAGAGTCACACACAGAGTGCTGCCTCCCCTCTCCAGTGTGGTATCAGGTCCTGAGGATGATCTGTTCAAACAGCTTTTCCTGTGGTGCAGACACAGGTTGTGACATGCTTTACAGAGGAATTAAAGGGGGAGACATGGTCATGGTGCATTTTTGATGAGACCTTGTCAGCAGCATGCTGGCATGTAGTAGAGATCTCCTTTTTTATTCCAAAAGGCTCAGTTCCTTTCATCTGTGCAAACCATGTGAAGTCTATCAGAATGGAAGAATGTCCACTTTATTTACTGAGGAGACCAGACCAAGGTCAAATTCGTATTGTGGTATATTTATATTTTTCTTGCAGTCTGTATCTAGGGTGCTGTCCTTTCTCAGCTACTTTATCTGAATTAGTTCTGCTGACAGCTTTAAAGATTTGATGTTGGCCCCACAAACACACTGCAGAGCATTTGTAGGGTATTTGAAGCATCCCAAATGCCATGATCCCCTGACACTTATTAATTTTGTGAGTGTTCTTTTGAGTACAAAAGGTGCAAAATACCAAGAGGGATGAGTTGCAGCTCTGTTCATTGGTGCTCTTTGGTATCATAGTTTAGTACCATGAAATAGCCCTACAGGATTCTGAGTTTGTCCTGAGGGTATATGGAAGTGTTTGGGAGTGCAAATCCTCAGGGTACAGTGTTGGGAAAACCCAACAGTGGAAACAGCTGTCTTGTCATCTATGGATTTATTGTGGTTTGCTAAAGAAAGGGAGCCTAGGAGTGAAGAAGCATGAATAAAGTGAGGACAATCAGGTGTTGAACCAATGTAACAATGTGGGCAAACTTTTAAAGATTTCTCTTGGAAAATCAACTCTTAGAGACTTCAATTGAAGGTGGAGTATGGGTTACTAGGTGTACCTAGCTATAAGGTGTATTAGGCATACCTTCAGAAATGGGTAAAATGGATTCAGCCCTGACTTCCTTGTCTTATGAAAAGTAGAATGTGTACAGAAATGCCAACAAAAATAATCTTTCCAGTAAGTGCATGGAATCTCAAGTTGATTCATGAACAGAAGGAAAGAATGTGAAAAAGAAAGTTACAGTGGTAAGAATGCAGGAAAGTTCTTGTAGAAGGACAGAGACATTACTGGATTTGTGCCTTTTCACCAACTATATCAAATGACATTAATTGGTCATGAACTATCATAAAAGAGTTGCTAGCAGAACAGTGAATTGAAAAGGTTCATTCTGACAGTGTCATTTACTTATAGTAAGACACCAAATGAACAACACAAACCAAACACCTGAATTTCTTTGGTGCAGATAACTTGGTCAGTTGTTAAGATGACTACAGCCCTAGTGTGAGCTGGTCAAGAAGGAAGAAAGGAAGAAAACCAGACATAAAACTGGTAAAGATATGCTGAGGGTTTTTGACTTCTTGACTCTAGTCTCCTTCTCACAGCACTGTGATGAGTGGCAGAAGTCCTCTGAAGCCTGTTCATATTTTTTTTATTCCTTCTGTTCTGTTTTACCACTTCAATGAACTCAGGTTCTTCCTCTGAAGGTTAAAGATCTCTCCTTAAGTGTATTGCATCTGTTCACTTGTAGAAACACCATGTTCACAAAATAACTGTGCAGCTAATCAGCTTTTCTCTGTCTCCTCCTCCTAGTGTCTCATTTTCTTCCTTTACCCTTCTCCCATTCTTCCCATTGCCAACCAGGCAATGATGTTGACACATGGATAAAAAATAGAGTCCAGAGTAATTGATCAAATTGATCAATCAAACATCCAAGCCTCTGTTATTTGCAAAGCCACCTATCCACCTACCTATGATGCCCAAATTACATTTGGTTTCTCCTCCACATTTATAACACTTGTTATACTTTTCACCTATTCTCCTTGCTCAGTGTTGGATCTTTTTATACCTTGGATCTGTACCCTTTAATCATTATAATTCGACCTCCTCCCACCAGTTTCCTTCTCTGGACCTACCAGCAGCTCTCCTAGTTCTGCTGTGGTGTCAGGTCTTTCCTCAAAAGGCACATCACATCACCATTGTGGAGCTGATGCCTTTACTTCATAGCAAAGCAGGTGAGTTACAAAAAATTAATCTACTATTTGTAGCTGTTGTCCCCATTTTTCTTCTAATAACTTGCTGTGCAAATCTGGTCCAAGTATTTCTGTAAGTGCTTTTGTTTGCCATGCAAGCTTATGAAATGGAAAGGACTGGAGTATATCTTGGTCAGCAAACATTGATTCACATTTCAGGCTGCTGCCTTTTATTAAATGACTGTAATAATTTGGGTATATTGTCTTTCCCAAACTCTTTATTAAGTGTGCCTACAAGAGCAGAGAAATGGAGAGAAAAATAATCTTGCAAATTTGAGATGTTATCCCACTGATCTGCCACTTCACCTCTTTGCTCTGGGACATGTAGGCTTTGAACATGTACTATCTGGATTTGCAAATGGGACAGAAGTTTACCAGCTCCTCTCCACAGATTAAAGTACAGAAGAATGCCAGCGTGGTGGTCTGGCTAGGGTTAAGCTAAGCTACACAGATCCAGGGAATGTTTCTGAGTGCTGACCATCAGTCATACACACTGGAAAACTCTCTGTCATGATTTTGACTTCTGCTAATGCAGACAATTTAAAATGCTTCTAATTCTTCAAATCTGCAGGCACATGGAACTAGAAATAACCTCATCTGAATGCCTGGAATATGTAACCTGGGGAACATCACCCAGATGAAACACATCTTGTTGGGAGATGTTTCATTTGAACCTTTGCTCTGCATGAATAACAAAATTGTCCAAAATAATGAATAAAATAAGAATCAATGAGCAGCTTGGGAGTTTTGTTCTATCCTGTATATCAGCTATCTTTGTTCTGGACAAATCAATGTGTGATTGATTGAAAACATCATCCTGTGCCTTAGATTCTATGTCTCTTAGAAAGCTGCAATATTCCATTGCTTTAAAGTACACATATCTACCACAGAGTAGGAAGCAAGTGTGAGTAAACTCTTATGAGAAGCAAATGATAAATCATAAAGAGTTTTAGAGTGGAAAATGGGGAAAAGGGGGAAAGTTTGGATCCCTCCTGTTCATATTGGCCAGTGCTAAAACAGCTGTGCTGTCATTCAATCAGACAGCTGCTGCCTCAGCTCCTGTTCATAAAAGCTGCACAACCAAATAAGTTTGTGCTGACCTAAATTCCCCATGTGCTGTCACCAGCTCCCTGTATTATCAACACAAGATGGTTCTTTCCCCAGCTTCTCTCTTTCCATCCTTCCATTACTGGCTGTATGTCATTTGCTGCACAGATGTTTCTCCCAAGCCATTGCAAGGTTATTTTTCAAGTGACTTCTTCCAGCAGATGTTCCCCAGTTCCCAGGTAGAGATGTTGTCCTCTCCACTGAACTGAAACTCAAGGATGTGCTTGACATATTGCAGGGCTGCTGCCTCTTGGACCTGGAGGGTCTGCAACATTGCACTTCACTGACATCTCTGCTCCTGCCAGGCTGCTTGGTGACAATTCCTTCCAGCAGCAGGACTCCATTCTCCTCTCCTTACTGGTTATTCAGGTTACAAAGTCATTACTTTGGCTGCACAAAGCAGCTTTCTGTGGTTGCCTGAAAGGAACTTATATGATTTCAGTGGAGTGTGTGTTCAAAAGAGTTATTAACTTCACTTATTATTCAGGCAGTCAAGTCCTATTTTATTGTAGAGACAGAGAGGAAAGATGAATGTACAAGGTAAAGGATGTCTATAAAGTAGTGTTCAGAGTAAGGTTTAAGGCCAGGTGGGAAGTGAGCTCATTAATGTTTACAAATATGTAAAGAATGAGTGTCATGAGGATGCAGCCAGGCTCTTCTCAGTGATGACCAATAATAGGAGAAGGGGTAATGGATGCAAACTGGAGCACAGGAGTTCTGTGTAAACATAAGTAAAAGTTTTTTCACTGTGAGGGTGACAAAACACTGGAACAGGCTGCTCAGTGAGGTTGTGGAGTGTCCTCTGGACACATTCAAAACCCACCTGGACTTGTTCCTGTGTGACCTACACTGGGTGGTCCTGCTCTGGCAGGGGGGTTGGACTGATGATCTCTTGAGGTCACTTCCCAATCCCTAACACTCTGTGACATCTGTGACTTTGAGAAACCTGGTCTAGTGAGAGATGTCCCTGCTCATGCTTTGCCATCAACTAGATGATCTTTAAGGTCCTTTCCTACAGTCCAAACCATTCCTTGATTCTATGCATGGGAGACCTTCCCTTTACCTGGGCAGTCAAGGTCATGTATATAAGCCACTGAGCTCTTTCCCTCATGAGTCCACAACCCAAGTCCATCCTAGGTCCTGTGATAGATGACTAAATACAAGTATGTGGCCCTGTCTTGCTCTACAACTTCTGTTTTCCTATATAGGAGAATTTTTTTCCTAGCTTTCATCTTCTGGCATTAATTTTACTTTTTTTTTTTTTTTTTTTTAAATGACCATCACAGGGGTGCAGACTGGCTCACAATGACAGCCTTGTTTGGTTGAGCTAATATCTGGGCTAGCTTTAGCCTTAGGCTATGGAACAACTCCTTTCTAGCCTTCTGTGAGAGAAAATCATAAGTGGAATCTTTAATTATCATTCATTTTAAATGGCTACTAGATATTGCACTTGAAGAATCATAGAATCTCAGAATTTTCAGGGTTGGAAGGGACCTTAAAGATCATCCAGTTCCAACTCCCCTGCCATGGGCAGGGACACCTCCCACCAGATCAGGTTGCTCAGAGCCCTCTCCAGCCTGGCCTTAAAAACTTCCAGGGATGGATGGGGCTTCCACCACCTCCCTGGGCAACCTGTGCCAGGGTCTCACCACCCTCATGGGGAAGAACTTCTTCCTAACTTCCAATCTAAACCTCCCCTCCTCTAGCTTGAATCCATTCCCCCATGTCCTATCACTCCCTGACATCCTAAAAAGTCCCTCCCCAGCTTTCTTGTAGCCCCTTCAGATACTGGAAGACCACACTAGGGTCTCCTCAGAGCCTTCTCCTCTCCAGACTGAACAACCCCAACTCTCTCAGTCTGTCCCCATAACAGAGGTGCTCCAGCTCTCTGATCATCCTCATGGCCCTGCTCTGGACACACTCCAGCACATCCATGGCTTTCTTGTAATAGGGGCTCTAGAACTCCAGGTTGGGTCTCATAAGAGCAGAGTAGAGGAGGAGAATCCCCTCCCTTGATTTTCTGGCCACATTTCTCTTGATGCAGCCAAGGATCTGCTTGGCTTTCTGGGTTGCAAGTGTTCACTCACAGCTCATATTTAAATTCTCATACCCCAGCACCCCCAAGTTTCCCTAGGGCTGCTCTCAAGGCTGTCACTGCTCAGCCTATAACTGTGCTTGGGATTGCCCTGATCCAGATGCAGGACCTTGCACTTGGTCTTGTTGAACTTCATGGGTCCAACTTTCCAGCCTGTCAAGGTCCCTCTGGATGGCATCCCTTCCCTCCAGCGTGTGAGCCTCACCACACAGCTTGGTGTCATCAGAAAACTTGCTGAGGGTGCATTCAATGTCACCATGCATCTCGCTGACAAAGATGTTGAAGAATCAGCAATGATGTTGAAGAATCAGAACTAGAGGAAGAAGAAAATCTGAGAAGAAATTTCCACTCTGCACCCTTTTCCCTCATTTCTCCCATCCAAACTCTTTACCCATAGTCTCTCATCCAGGTGACCATGGGCAGAAAAAAGATGGCTCCAAATTCTAAGAGTGACTCTTTGTAGTTATGCAACCTCAAGCCACAGCAGGAACAGGACTATAGCAAATGGATGCTGACTATTAGCCCTCAGCAGGAGTAGGTATCTATATGAGCACAGATTTGCTGCTAGTGGTATCTGTATCAGGAAAACCAAAGGGATTCCTACAGCTGCATGAGGGCAAAAAGCCTCTGTAGTATCAGTACTTCACCACAAAGTAAAGGTTGCATCTGTCCCCACCATCCTTCTGGCTTCAGCAGTGACAATGGGTTGTTTCTTTCTGGATTTTCTGGCAGCTCTCTGTCTCAGACTGCTCTCCTCATTTCTTTCCATTGATGTTGAGGGCATAGCTTTCTCCTCACCCTTTGATCAATAAAATTCAGTACTCGAGTTCCTTACTGCTGAGCTCCAGCAGAGAAGAAAGGCAGCTGTGTGTTTACTGCCAGGCAAGCTTGAAAGAGTGGGACCAAGACAAATCTCCTGCCAGACATTTTGGCTACATCTCTGCTAGTAAGCTAAGCAGTGTCAGGATCAGCTCTGTCCCTCAGGCCAGCTGGCACAGTCTGGCCATTTCCTCAGTATTAAAGCAATCTCACCTCCAAAATTAAACAACCAGTTTCAACTTGCCTGCTGGGGACAGTGCTTGGCACATGCTGGCTCCTGAGCTCTGCCTGGGAATTGTCTGGGACAGTGGAGCAACCACATGCCAGGGACTATCAGACCAGTGGCAGCAGTTGTCAGATTCCAGTGACTTCTGTGCAGCAGTGCTGGTTTATTCCTACAGATGCACACCCACGTGTGTGTCTGTGGGTAAGCACATGAAATTTCTCAAGTTCTTCCAGAGTCTCATCCCCATCCTTACAGTTTGTTGAAGTCCCACTGCTTGGATGTGGTTGAGCTGTTGCTTTTCAAGGCCAGATTTCCATATTGTTCACCACTTGCTTTCATTTTATTCCTGACTGTAATTTACAATATTGGTACCCTCTGCTTGACACAGGCCCATTTTACATCTTTATGAATCACTATGAGGGCTAGAAAAATGAATGAGTTTTGGAAATTAAGCCAACAAGAACTTGGATAACCTGAATGCCAGTACTATGCCACCAACTACAACTTGATGTCTGTCAAGAAAATGCAGGTGAGAAAAGGTAATTAAAGCCTGTGTAGATAGGTGCAAAGAGATGTAAGCTTGCATTTAGGATGGTTAGACATGAATCATCTGCTGCTTATCAACTGATCTCAGGTCATGCTGGTGTCCATCGGATATCTGAGATTATATTTTCATGGCAGCCTAAGCCATTCTGGCTGTATTTATACTGAAAAAAAATCAGGTATGAGGCTTTGGCCCTTATCTTCTGTGCTGGCACACATAGCACAGATGTCATGGTCTTGATTTAATTCAGCTAGGATACTTATTGCTTATTCATGGTTCAAAACAAAAAATGAAAGAAAGATTTATACCATAAAATGGGTTTTTTGGGGGGATTGTTTTTTGGTTTTTGGTGGTTTTTTTTGGTGTCATTTTGTTTCAGATTTACTAAAGAGGGGGGCTGGAACTAGATGATCTTAAAGGTGCCTTCCAAGCCTAGATGTTTTATAATTCCATTAATTATTCTACCTATTAACTAGAGTAGATATTCCTTAAAGAATATCTACTTGCTTGCATGGTTCTGTTTGGGTCTCCCAGTCACACATTCCCATCTGCCTTATGTCAGCTAATCCAACTATGGTTGTTCATGCTGAAAACTAGTCCAAGGCAAGAAATATATCAATTATTTATAAAGAGATTTTCTCAACCTATGACACTTGTTCACTGCCTTCTTTCTGTGTAAGAGGAGAGAATGGGTCTGCACCCATAGGAATGAGGGAAAGAGAAGAAAAGCATCACTCTGAACCTGTATCAGTTGAAGTACACCTGGAATATTGCATCCAGTTTGGGGCTCCCCAGTTCAAGAGAGACAAGGATCTACTGGAGAGAGTCCAACAGAGAGATACAAGGATGATGAAGGGATTTGAACATGTCTTCTATCAAGAAAGACTGAGGGAACCGGGGCTGTTTAGCCTTGAGAAAAGAAGGCTGAGAGAGAATCTTATCAATGTCTATAAATATCTGAGAGGGGGGTCTCAAGAGGAAGGGGATAATCTCTTTTTGGGGGTGCCCAGGAACAGGACAAGGAATAATGGGTTGGAGCTGGAACAGAGGAAGTTCCAGCTCAAGCTGAGGAGAAACTTGTGGAGTGTGAGGGTGAGGGAGCCCTGGCCCAGGCTGCCCAGAGAGGTTGTGGAGTCCCCTTCTCTGGTGAATTTCCAACTCCCTTGGATGTGTTCCTGTGTTACCTGAACTGGGTGAGGTTGGAGTAGATGCTCTCTAGAGGTCCCTTCCAACATATCCATGACATATCTAGGACTCTTTGTCTATTCAACAGCAACAAAGATGCCCTGGGAAACTGTGTTCACTTGTTCACTGCATCAGCCAGTGGTTTTAAGGAGAAAAAACTTCTTTTTCACCCTCTACATGAGGCCAAATAAAGTCAGATGCATTGTATAACCAGATTAGCACATCTAGGCCCAAGCTAAAATGCTTTGCTCTTAAAAAAGCTGTGTTATCACCAGGGTTACATTGGTTCAAAGCTTCAGGATCTGCCTGTATATCTGTCTTCCATACAGAGAAATAAAAAAAAAAATAGTAAATTTAGTAATGTGTTTCAGTTTAGCTCTCACATGTAAACAGAATCAAATGTACACCAATTATATTTTTTAATAGTATTTATAAATGTAAAGACACATCAGAAGTCTGTAAAAAAACAGGACTGAAAACTTTCTTTAGGCAAATTTCCTTCCACTAAAAGGACTCTAAGAGGATAATTGGAAAATGGACATAATTTGAAATGAAAGGTTTGAGTCCCTTGGATTGTCATATTTGAATGGAAATAATATTAAAATACAGGCAAATGAAAAGCTCCAGGTGTTCTAAGAAACTCTTGTGCTCACAGGAAAGAAAGGAGAAGGGAAATGAATAGAAGAGATATCTTTTAGAAGCAAAAAAATATTAATATTGTACTACTATTCTTAATTACAAATACTGCTACTAATTAATAACAAACATACTCAAAATCAAATTAGTCCAGTAAAAATATCAGAGTAGGAAAAGCAGCCTTATTTTTAACCTATTGCACAAATATATCTTTGGTGTCCCCACTTGTCCCCTTCCCCGACCCTTTTGGAAATAAAGGAATAAGTAGATTTATATATTCATAGATTTTTAGGTCCTGAAGGGATCACTAACATCATCTTGGTTGAGCCTCTCCTGAATACAGGCCTTATAATTTTATTCTTTCATCTGCCCCATAACTTTTCTGAGCTACACTATAGTTTTTCAAGCTGTATATAACTCTGATTTAAGCACTGCAAGTGAGACAGCCCACAATATTCCTGGGTGAGTTGATCTGATAATTAATTACTGTCACTGCTGTTGTTGTACTGTCACTGTTTTGTTGTTTCCCATTTGAAATCATCTAGATCCAACCCCAGGACTTGGATAGCTTTTTTTTCTGCCAAAACACAGAGCCCTCATCCCTCCATAAATAAATAATGTCCATCTGTAAAAGCCTTGGCCTTTTCTAGTTCCTAAAATCACATTTCTTTTGTCACCTTGGTTGAGTCAGCCTCTTGATTTTACAGCATCCTGTAAACTTTAAGTATAGCAGTCAATGTCCCAAAATATCAAGAAATCCTCCACGACTCACTTGTAACTTAAGTCCAAAAGCAAGTGGTCATCAGGTTGTTCTCTGTCTACTGAGTTTATAAGCTTTGGATGAAAGCCATCTTATAAATGAACATGATGGCACTGTCATTATTATTGTGCTGCCATTCTGTCTTTGGCCTTGAAAATATTGTTTCATCCTGCTGTAGCTCTTGGAGTTTAATTTCTTGTCTTGAATCTACCAGCCCCATTGAACAAAGGAAATAAGTATGGGGACATTAAAAATAGCCTATTTTCTGTTTTATTATTATTATTATTGCTGGAAGTTCACAGCTTACCCCATTATGACTCCAACTAATTGTAATGAGTGCCAAGAATGTGCAACAGTATCAGGCAGCATTTTCTGTCAAGTGGGACTTGCAATACCACTTGCTGAGCAAATGTATCTAAGGAAAAGCAGTTTTCAGGCAGTGGCATGATCCTACTGGGTGGGTTTTTATACCTCAGAGTTTATTGGCCTTTGCTGCATGAACTTGGGAAGGAGAAAGATCCCTGCTTCAGTTCCTGCTAATTCCAGAGCTGTGAGTAAAAGGGAGCAGAAATGGAGACTATTGGACTAGTTTATGGTTTTAAACTGAACAAGGGTAGATATGAACTATAGATAAGAATTTTTTTATAGTGAAGATGGTGAAACACTGTGCCAGGTTTCCCAGAGAGGTTGTAGATGCCCCATCCCTGGAAACATTCAATATCAGGTTGGACAGGGCTCTGAGCAACCTGATCTAGTTGAAGATATCCCTGCTCAGTGCAAGAAGGTTGGTCTAAGTGACCTTTAAAGGTCCCTACCAACCCAACCCATTCTATATTGAATTCTATATCCAAGGAGGGTCCATAAGTGCTACCCCTGTAAGAACTGGATGCAGTGAGGCTGACAACATCATGGTCACATGGGCATGGCACAGACCTGGGATTGCATTGGAGAGGGTAAACAGGGTCTAGCTCCAGCATGAATTCATGAGGCAGCAAACTGGGCAAGCTCTAAAGTGTCTCCTGGATTGTGTGGCCTTTTCTTCTCTGGTGGTTGGGAGCTCAGGTGTTGCACCATATCTTGCTTTCACTCTCAGGGAAACCAAGGCGGAATTTTCCTCATCATTTATAGTTATCCAAAGTGCACCCCTGCTCCCTGCTTTGCATTTCTGCTGCTTTCTGTGGACCAGCACTACTGCTCATGCAGCCAAGGTGAAAGATGAATGGAGGAATTGGTTTGGTTCTAAACAGAGCCCTTTTCTAATTGACTCTGATTCAGTTGTATGTCAGAATAAGAGGAGAAAAATGAACGTGTATCCATGCCCATAAAGTAAAAGACAAACTGTTTAATCAGCAGTCCATAGCAATCTCAGATTCATGAAATCAAAGGTCCAACATGGGAAGAAAAATACTTCTGTTCAAAATGACCCAGCAAGCCAGTGGTGGACATGGGAACAGCATTTGTATTTTCAGAACCTTTATTCAGTGTACCCAGACCACAGGTAGAAAATGTTCCAACATTTTTTAAATGTTTCTCTCTGAAGGCTCAGGGAGAAAAGGAGAAAAACCCTCTGTTATCAATTCTTTCCTGTCCTTCCCTTAAAATAAAGGGAAAGGAAAGGATATGGAGCCCTCTTGAAATGAATATTCAGAGATTGCATGGGGAAAATGGCTCACTCTGTATTTTACATAACACCCACTGAGCAAAACTCAGCTTTTGGAGGGACCATTCACATCACATGAGTTAAAAAACGTGCATAATTTTGCAGAATGAGAACTATCAATGCCAGCTTCAATATGACTGTAAATTCCAGACACAAGTACAATTAGTGATGAAAAGATGAAAAGCTGCAACCTGAGCGTAGCTGGATCATCTGATTGCATCTATACTAGTGAACAGTTCCTAAGCATGAACTCAGACACTAAAATACACTCTTCTACACCACTGAACCATGCCTACGACCCCTCACATGGACTTGCTCCAGGTCATCTAACAAATCCTCACAGAGTTCCCAAAGATCGGGAATTAATGTTGTTTAACAGCTTCATCTTCTTCAAAAAGCTGGTATTGGGGTCAGAGACTACAACAGTGTGTAGCTGATCAGTGTAGATTCTCCTTCTCAGTCTTCATGTGTAAAAAATCCTCACTGTCAGCATCACAGAAGGGATTAATCTTCTCTAAAGTTAGCAATTAAAAACATGAAATATTTCACTTCAGTCAGTTTTCTGGAGATGATGTGGACACCTTCAAAGGGTGTTTTGCCCATCCTAAAAGAAATTTCTGAAAGGGATAAAGAGAAACAGTCTCTGGAGAAACATTTCTTTTACCTTTTCAATAGCAGGGGCCTAATTAGGGAGACTTGTTTAGCCTAAATGTCTCAACTAGCAGCAAGGAATCTCATCTCATGTCTAACTCTACACATTCAACAGTGACTAAAATCTTTGTATTTGACCTCACCAAGGGCTGCAGATCAGGTTGAATGGGTGGGACTAGTAGTATTAATAATAATTAGCTTTATTAAGTGTTGTGTAACAACAATAATAATAGTTAACTGCTAGGGGGACCCTTGTTTGAAACTAGTGAAAAGAAGCATTAATAACTGAGAAAATAAAATTAATACAAGAGATCTATTACAGATGGAAAACCCAGTTGAAATACAACTCAAAGCAGCTGAACTAAGCACGCTTACAAGACTCAGGCTGGCCCCAGTGCAAATTATATGATAGCATCTTCTGATTACTTTTTGTCTGACACAGTTTCAGCCTAGGATACAATCTGTCATGCTGGATTGCAACTGTGTGTTCTCCACCAGGGAAAAATATGTATCAGTAAAATTACCATCTGTGTCATTATGTGACTACATAAATTTAAATCTGAACATATTTGTTAGTTTTAATTCCCAGATATTTATTTATTTTTCCACCATAAAGCTCTTACATATTACCTTCTATTGTATAAACCTTGCACTATCTTCAGGGCTCTTCTTCAGTTGTTGGAAAAAATCTGAAATGTAGATTATACATAAACTTCAGGTCAGAGAGTGCAATGCTTTTACCTTAATGCCTTTTTTTTTTTTTTTTTTTTTTTTTTTTTTTTTTTTTAGTTCATCCTTACAATTAAAATTGACATCAAAAGGTTAAGGATCACCAGCAGTTATGGTAGGTTAAAGCTTAGCTGTTAATCATAGCTTAAAGCTTAGCTGCTAATCACTCCCCCTCCCTCATGCTTTCTGTTGGGTTGCTACTTCATAAACATCATTTAATTAATCTTACCCATGCTCTAATGCCTACCTGTGAAGAGATAGTGGCTGCAACATGAGGAATGTGGAAAAGTCAGTGGAGGTTTAATTGGATTAATCTCTGTGCTCACCATCTATAGTGGCAACTCTCGTGACAGCTGAGCTTACATGGTAATATACAACAAAGGGGCTGGTATTCAGCAGGGTCCCACACCTTAGCTAGGGGGGATACACCTGGGGAAGCTTCAGAATGCAGCAAAATAACAGGCAGCTGACAGCAGCCCTGCTCTGATATTGTCACAGATCTCTATACCTGAAGAGGATTTTTTGGTGGAACTTGCACCCCATTTGTAGTGGTTCAGAGGGATGGTTTTCAGCACCAGGCTCCTGCCACACACACTGCTCTGCACAAGCACCTTGTTTCTTTCCCTGGGAAAAACAAAATCACACTAGGAGATGAAGGTGTCAGCACAATGTTCTTTCCTTGAGCATCTCCTCTCGAGGAGGAGGTGATGGAGACAAGGAGGAAAAATCTCCTCAGAGAAAATCACCTGCCCTACTGCTGCCCAGGGAGCTCCACAGATGTGGCTGCACTGGATGGAGAAGGGAATAGGACCATGAACTCAGGCTGGTCTTTGTCCCATGAGTTCAGACAGGAGGAATAATAAAATATATTCCATATAAATGTGTTTCTATAGATCTGAGCTGGATGGATGGGAAGCCTTTGCCACAAGAGTAACCCTAACCCATGATGTGACAAGGAATGACTCTTTCCATGCTGTGGACATCTTAATGCTAGCCATATACCTCTTTAAACTCAGTCCCTAATGAAGATATCTCTGTGCTGGCCTTCTTGACCTTTTTTAAATCTCTTGACAGCATACCTACACAGTATAGATTTTCAGAAGTCCTGTCTTTTCCTAAAGGCATGGGACTTGATTCCAGATGGAGTCTGCCACTGGACTTATACTACTTGTCTGTCTCTGATCCATAGAAATGGTTTGGCTCATTTTACTTCAAAAAGTACTGACTACATCTAAACACAGTGTTCAGTTTAATTTGTCTATTGTAAACATATCTGCAGAGCCTGATAAAAGCTAAGCAAAGTAATACAAATTAACAGATCTTCCTCTCTTAAATATGTAAGAGGTATCAGTTTCCCAGATGCTGCTGAAGTGCATATTTCTCTGTCTTGAAAAGATTCCCCAAATGATTTTGTCTTCTACTGGCACCAATGGATGGCTGTCATGAAGCCAGGGATACATCTGGTGGTGCATCTCAGGTTTGGAAGCAGAGATGTTACATATAGAGAGAAACTGAGGTCTTTCTGTATGCTCAGTAATTCTTTAATGTCTAAGATCATCTTCTGACAAGTATAAAATGGAACAAGGGGACATTTCATGCTTCTGGACCAGGATCTGGAGGCCTGAAGAGGTATCACCTTCTGGAGGTACTTGTCTTCCTCCCCTGTTTAAAATCTATGATGAGCAGTAACTTAGGACAGTTGCCTGACTCTACTTCCTTTTCTTTACCTTTTCTACCTGAAGGAAGCATTTCTCCCTCAACCCAGGAACATTCCCACTGGTAGCAGTGGTAACTGCAGTGAAAATCAAGTCTCCCATATTTTACCATCCAATTCCATCAGTGCTGGTGGCCAGTGATCCAGGTAGCAGATAAAAAAGAAAATAAAATACAATTCATATCTAAACACAACTGTGTATGCTCTAGCAAAAGCACTTTATAAAAGATGAGAGGAAAGTATAGGCATTGAAATCAGACCTCTCTCTGTTCCAGATTTTGGTTCCTGATCCTCTCTGAGAGTCAATGAAACCAACTGGGTACTTTAATGGAAAGTTAACTAATAAGTTAACCAGTTCTTTGGTCCTGAATATATCTGGTATCTCTATGCCACATATACCACTGGCTTCTCTTAACCTCCAAAGGATGACCACATACATCACAGACGACCTTCAACAAGACAAGAGGACACAGTCTTAAGTTGTGCCAGGGGAGGTTTAGGTTAGATATTAGAAAGAATTTCTTCACGGAGAGGGTGATTAGGCTATGGAATGGACTGCCCGGTGAGGTGGTAGATTCTCCGTCCCTGGAGACATTTAAAAAAAGACTGGATGTGGCACTCAGTGCCATGGTCTAGCAACTGCTCCGGTGGGTCAAGGGTTGGACTAGATGATCTCTGAGGTCCCTTCCAACCCGGCTAATTCTATGATTCTATATCCAGAACCATAAAATCACAGATTTACCTTGCTTGGAAAAGACACTCAGAATCACAGAGTCCAACCTGATGAAAGATTTCTTTTTCTGTGTTAATTCTCATAATGTGCCCAGTAATGGTTTACAAGAATAACATGGGCCAAAAACAGAATAGCCACTACATGGCCAGTTTCACAATGGCCACAAACCTTTTTCCATGTTTATATATTAATATTTTTTTACTCCCTAGTGTACAACTGACTATATATTTCCTGTCATATTAAGATCCATTCATGACTACATCATGACTCTGCATCATTGCCAGTTCATGTAGGTCCCAACCTCATCAGAGCATCTATGCCCATCACTGCAACCCTACTTAAGAGGTTTTTGTGTTCTATAGCCTAGAAAAGACATCAAGTTTCTTTCAACTCTGGGCCCCTGTTGCTTTCATAGTTTTAGTGAACCTCTTGAGGTCTCTGGTCTTATGTGTTTTGGGACTTTCCTAATCATTTCTCCAGCAGTTCTCTGCTTCTGGCTCAGAGATTTCTGTAATAACTTCTTACTTGAGAGTGTGTGTTTTATTGCTGCTGCTGTTGAGCACAAAACCATACTGGTCAAAAGTGAAAATTGTGCTATCAAGTTAAAGTTACCAAGGCAAAATATCAAGCATAAATTCATCTGATAAGTTAGATTGGAAATAACTTTTGGATATCATACAATCCAAAGATTAAAACAGGTACAACTAGTTCAGGTTGTTCTGGATTATGCCCAGTCCTTGAGTCTCTGCTCTTTACCCAGACTAATTCTGGTGGGTATCCTCTCTGTGTTTGAACAGAAAGGTATGTGAGGCATAGGAATTTGCTGAAGATGTTATTAAATTAGTAACACTAATCAACTTTGAGGCAAATGACAACACTTTCTGACCAGAGAATCACAATTAGTTTGAGATTATCTATTAGCTTTACATGTGAATTTTTTAAGGTTTATTGCACACTGAACTGACCATCCACAAAAACCAAAACCAAACCCAAAAAACAAACAAAAAAAATGGAGGTAGGGGATAGAGGATGGCTGAAAATAGGATTCAGTTCACGTGAGATAATCAGTTTCAGCACCTGCATTTCCAGGTTTGTAACCCTAGTAACCCAAGGGTTTTGATCTTCAGAGCATGACAGAAGGTGTCCATTTTCACTCCTCCCTAGAAGAAAAGTGACTCAAGAACACTGGTTTTATAGGGTAGAATAAGGTTTGTGTTTTGCTGGTATATTTGTTTGATTGACCTTTTAACCTGTACACTAATTTCATAGAAACATTATGACATATGGATAGAAACCCTGAAACAAAACATAGGAGTGGTAATAACTCCAAGCTTACAGACAACCAGAAATTATGATCCCATTGCATTTTTGGAAAATATATTATATGTGGGATAGCTTGTGTCCCTAGGGTAAGTATTCTGCTTCTTTTCTGACCCATAACTCAAGTGTGTGGTAGGCAGTAACACTTTACACAACATCTTCATTCTTCATGGCTGAGACAGAACCCGTAGCATGTAAAGTATTTTACTTATTCAACAGTGATTTGAGTAATTTTATTTCAAACACTAACTTTATGTGGTCAGTATCCCAGGTAGATGATGGAGAAAAAAAGAGAGGCAGTAGAAGTGTATCAAATTTTTTATTAAATTTATCACTGTTGCAATCCAACTTGTTTTAGTGTATGGGGAAATTTCACCCAATAAAACAATAAGAATGGATCTGATGCATAATACAGGAGCCTGTCTGGAGAGGAATGCATATCACAGAGAACTGTAAATACATACAGACAAATTCAGACACAAACACACATAGGGAAAACAGATAGGTTTTTCATCATGTCTTGAATCAAAAAAAAAAAAAAAAAAAAAAAAGGAAAAAGCATTTATATGGTTTCTATTTGCCCTAATCTCTCCTTTTCCAATATCAGAGGGAATTCCCTTGTCTTTTTTTATCACAGATGCTGAAACATTCAAAAAGAGAAGTGGTTTCTGTTGATACACAGGAATTCCCTGAAACTTCTCTCATTGCAGAGTGTTGGTTCTTAGCATCAAACATTTCATCCCCGACCTTTCTGGTTTAGGCCAAGATGCCAGAAAAACAACAGCACTTCAAAGAAACCCCTGGATTAGTTTAAATTCTGAGGGAAGGTAAGTAATACTAGGTTTGGACATCAAACAGTTTTAGGCTGATCTCTCTCTAAGAAATATATGATACCTTTGTTTTTTGTTTGTTTATGCACATTGATATGACAGAAATTACAGCTTGAAAATATGTAAGTTTTTAGTTTTTCATTTAAAAGAATTTTCAATTTTAAAAATTATTTGTTCTTAACAAGTTTAAAATGTAAATAAGTGTTCAGAAATGAAACTAAAAGTTACTTATTTGAGTTGAGCAATTCAATTTGTTCAACTCAATGTAAAGAGCAACTTGTCTTTTATTTTGTCTTTTTATTTTGCCAGTGTATTATTTTCCTCAGAGAATACCTTTTGTACACATAGTGAACTACAAAGAAAACCTACAAAAAAAAACTCAAAACAACTTACATGTCTCCAGCCTTAACTAAACTATTTGCCACTTTAGACTTCATATATTTTCTCTCCCACTTTGCAGTTCTTTTCTTTTATAGAGTTATTTCTTGAATTATCTCAAAATTATTTTCAACATTTTAATTATTGAGTTTATTCCAAAACACATGAAAATCCTTTGAATTTCCTGACAGGACTAGGAAATAGAGAGTGTTCAGTGATTTTGGTACTTTAAATTTTGTTCCTCATAAATGCATCATCGTTTACCCAGCAGATTAAGGTGCTGCAGTTTATTATGAGCAATCAACACCAAGGTGTCAGCAATTAACAAAAAAGCTGCCATTTTCCCCTCATAAAATCATTTTTAAAAGGATTTTTACCTCTAAATGTATACTTAAATATTGCCTGTTTTTTAGACATAAAACAAAAAAGCCAAACCAACCAAACAAGATAGTTTAGATGGTGGAAAACAACACTTTTTTTTAATTATTATTATTCAATGAGATGAATATTTTCCATAAACATTCTCACTTTGAACAAAGAGCCCATTTCCATTCAAAGCTGTTAAAAGGGAAAATGTTCAGAGCAGTCTAAGCAGCCTTAGGTGACTGCATTTCACAGATGGGTGAAGTGAATGCTTAAGAGCTGTCACGTTCATAAAGCTTTGCAGGATCTTTGGGAAAGGCAGCTGCTTGCTGAATATTAGGTGCTAATGTTTAATATTATTTTATTTTTGCCCTTTTTCTTGTTATAATTCAGAGCCATATATAAGAATTGTGCACATATATTTAACAACCCCTGGGTTCAGTTCGTGACTGTGCAGAAAACAGAACATCTTCATTTAGCTATTAAGAGATGTCCATGAGCTGGATATATCAGTTTTGACACTGTCACATCAACGATAATCAAGGGGCGGAAGGTGATAGAGGATCTTTAATTTTATGTGATTAATTTTAATAGCAGGCAGAGTCCCATCAATCTTCCCTATACCACTTGTCTTCCCTGGCCTTGATCCCACAAGTACCAAAGTTCAGCTGTAGCTTTACTTACAGAGGCAAAATAACTGGGACTAGGTTAAGGTAACACAATCTCCTGCCTAGCAAAGTCCAGCACATGCTCAAATGCTCTGCAGAAAAAAAAGTCAAGCAGATTTACCCTTTTCTAGAAAATCAACAGTTTTTTCCCTGACATAGAGTAAGCATTACTGGTTTATGTGATACCCACAGCATTAATTTTCTGTTCTGGTAGAATTAAATCTGTTTGGGATATAGATTTTTAGAATAATATCAGTGCTTCTTGGATTCTCCACTCACAACACAAATCATAATGGGCTTATATATATAATTATAATAATGATAATTATATTACAGTGAAATTAAATGTGTAGCATGACAAAAGAACAAATTGCAATAAAGAAATGTAATTAATTTGTGTAAATATAACGTAAGAAGTATGTCAGCACACATTCTTCCCACTATTAGCTCTGTCTGGATTCATTATGGATGCACAAAGGTCCAGTTTTCAAAACCTTAACTCAGGGAGTAAACCTACCATCTTTTTTTGCTCCCTTACTCTTCTTTAGCACCAGCTCCTGGAACTGGCTTGTTTTACCAATGAACCATTTTGTCTGTCAGCTTAGATTAGGTCAAATTAGTTCTCATTTCAATAACTGACAAAGATCATCTTTGACAACATCAGTGACCTCACATGTCCTGGCAAGGGCACATATTCCAAGTCTATAGAAAAGGAAGAAAAGTTTTATAAATTGTCTGCAAGATGAATGTAAGTAGTAAGGTAACACTTAGGTTCTTCTTCGGTTATGCACTGTCCTGAATGAGAACTTTGGGTTTTTAGCTGTACTTGATAATTGGTTTGGAAGATTAATAGATGGATTAATGATAGATAGACAGGCACACAGAAAAAGTATGTAGGCAGGCAAGATAGGAAACCCATGAAAACAAGTAATGAATTAACTGCTGTCTCAAGTATTCTGTGTGAGGGATTTTACTTCAAAATTTTCACCATCACTAAAGCAAAATACAGGTGTGTTAATTTAAGAAGAAAAGTCTGTAGAAAGAATATTTAGTCATGTTCAAACTTGATCCCATCACATGGTGGGACAAGACACAGTCTGGAAATTATTTATGTATATAGGTATTTTCCTCACTTGGTCATTTTACTATTGGTATAGTCAACATCCTTTAACTTGAGCACTTGAGTTTACTGGATCAGAACTGTAGGAGGTTTTTGCAAGGTGAAAACCATTCTCATGTATGTGAGAGGTGCCTTTCTGGAGAGCTCCTAAGAAGTTTGTGTCGTGTCTATGGTGCAAAAGTCTTTGTACAGGACCCATTCATGAGGGGTAAATGTCATTTCCAATAGACTAAGCTGTTCGAAGAAGCAGAGGAATTCCTGTCATTGCTGTTTCTCCTGACTAGACCTGACATTCATCTGGTGGTGTCAGGGATGGTTTAAGGTTAGTGAAATGCATCTTCTGTTCTCCCATCACTCAAACAAACAAAATCCCTGATAATCCTTTAACCAAGAAGATATTTCAGGGTGAATATAATAGAAGCCCCCCAAACAGGAAGATATTAAGACAAAAGTATTTATCTCTTATCATAAATCTGTATTTATTTGTTTTCACTCCTGAATAAATTTGTGTCCTCAAAATTTTTAACAACAATTATTTATATCTTGTGCCCCTCTTCCCACGTCCTAACTCATTTTTTAAGGATATGTGAAGGAATTCCTACTTCTACAAAGATGTGGCTAACTTGGGGTAGAATGAACCAGTTGTATTAAATAAGGACCAAACTCCCAAACATTAAAAATCTGCCTGAGAAAGGTGATATTACATTTAACAGAAGTTTCAGGATCAGTTATATATCAGTAAATTGTTCAGGAGTTATCTTCCTTCTTCAGGACTTCTGTTTTCTCTGAGATGTTGAAACTGAACGATTAAAGATTTCAAATATAGCTCAGAAATGTTACAATAATTAAATCTTGATTATTTTTAAAGGAGAATTAAAGATATGGATTTACTTGCATAAATGCATGTAAGCTTTGTATTAGTTTTGTATTATGCAGTGCATAATATGAAATGCAATGAAAATCCAGCATGGTTGGGGAGAGATTAGTCCACTTTCTGTAGAAGATTGAGTTTGCATGGGCTGATTTAGTGGTGCTTTTCTCACTTAGTCACATCACTTATTATTCCTGACACCTCAGACTACTAATATTGTGTGTCTGATTTCTAGTTCACATATGATTGTCATATACCCAAGAATGCAGCTTGAGAATGCTTTGCTCATGAATTAGGATCTCTAATGTTCCAGAACTCAAACCAGAAATACCCTGTATTCTTCCCAGTGTTTAGCATAGCTCAGACTGATAGGGATGCAATTCTTCATAACTTTTGAACAGGCATGCAAATAAAGCCTACAAGATGTTTTAGTCTTCCAAATACCATTGTTTATTACAAGAACAATTCAGTAAAAACCCTGTGGAAGAGGCTACAATGTATGGGGTTCCACATGCCTTTCAATCTCTTGTCTCTTCTTCCTTCCATGGTGTGTGAGCACTGCCTTAAATCTGGAAGACCAAACTGTGTCTGTACATCCAGCCTAACTCCTAGTGAACATGGAAGAAGAGCTGAGGAGGAGATTAAATGAAATCCAACCAGGTACATCATAACCATACCAGTGGTGTGAAGGGTGGAAAATTTCACCCTCTATGCTCTATATGTCAGCTGTACGTCTGGTCCAAACTGCTTACACACTCCATCTATAGCTAAGGAAAAAGATGCTTAACCCCTGGAATGTTCAATCCCTCCTGTCTTACATATTTATCAAAGAAGACTGAAAAGTGCTAATATTGAAGGGTAAACACAGAAATAGTGAATGAGAACTACAAGGTCAGGTCAATCCGTTTTTCCAAGTCATACTCCACAACGTGGGTAGGATGGCACCTCCCATTATGAAAGTTCACAAGACAGAATTAGGAGTTGCTTCAACAACAAATTCAATATCATCTTCATGTGGAAGATCATCTTCATGAGGCTTAGGATAAACAAGTTTTATTATATTCTTCCAAGCTGAATCACTAAAAGTCTCTATGTAAGGCTTAGCAGATGACAATGGGGAACTGGAAAGAATGAATAACATTTGAGTTAGATGTTGAGTACTAAAAGAAAAAGAGTAAAGATGGTTCAATTTCTGGTGTCACAGCTGTTCATTGGGTCTCTAAAATAAAACAAACCATTTCTGATTAAAAAATTTCTAATGATAAAGAATCCATCACAATGCTTGCTGTGCTATTGCAGTGATTAATTACCCCATCTCCTAAAAGTGAAAACTGAATTTACCTAGGTTTGATTTTTATTATTTATGGCTTTATCTTCCAAAAGTGCACATGACAACTAGACAAATATAATCTTGACATGTAAATTATTGATTAGACAAAATCACTTATCAGATTTTGATACATTTGAAGATTCATTTCCTTTCCCCAGTTAACCCATTAACCCCTCGACTACCATTTCATTAAGTATATGTATGGGCTGTGTAAACCAGTTAATATTTATTAAAAGTGTTGTGCCAATTAGTAAGGAATATATTTTTCCTAGGCAAGGGCCAAACAGCCCTCCAGTCTTTTTTGTATACACTTGTTTTCTTTTAATTTGGCTAGTGGAAGTGGCAGGTGTTGAAGGCTTAAGTGCTGTACACAATCTGAGGTTGTTCAAGTCTAGTGATTTGGTGATCACTTTTGGTGGAAATTCTCACTGGAAGGCAGAATTCCTTCATTTTGGTCCATCTCTAAAATCTCACTTTGCTAGCGATGTACTTGCTGAACTTTGCTGCAGAAATGCACATCAACAGCCTCTATTTATCCCACACAGACCCATTTTGAAACGATGAGCTTCACAATAAAGGCATGAACACAAAATATTGCATAAAAGAGCTCACTGCTTCTGACAAAGATCAAATAAAACTTGGTTGGTTGATCTGTCCATGCCTATAGGGTATTAGTGATTATAATATTGCGCTTTAATGGACTATGGACCCAATTTACATAACATTTACATGCCATCTACATACTCTTTATGGAAGAAAATACAGTGATTCAGACAGAAAAAATATCTGAGACATAGAGATGCACTTCTCAAACTGATCTCTGTTTTGCTCTTCAGTTTGAAGCTCAGAGTTTTGACTTGACCTGTTCCCCCTGGAACCCAAAGTCAGTTCAGAGCATCACTGATGCACCATTGCCCCCACTCACAGTGGAACAGTAGCCACTGAACCAAAAAACATTAAAACATTTCATTTTCATTGCCTTTTAATAAAATTGTAATTGCATAAATATGTTATAAATATGTTTTGGTGGTTTTTTTGGTTGTGTTTTTTTGTTTTGTTTTGTTTTGTTTTTTTTTTTTTTAGGAATTTTTACTTTTATGTGGTCCCTAGCTGGACAATCCTTGGCACAGCCAGAAACAGAAGTTTTCCAACCTCTTCATAGTGTTTCTTCACCTTTTCTCTGCATTAAGGGAAAATGGAGTGCAGAGGACAGAACAGTGGATCAACCACAGTGCAAACCAGCAGTGTTTCTGCATAATTTTTCAAATCAAAGATATAATTTAGAAATTTATGTTTAAATGATAAATATAATGAAACCCTTTACTAGGTTCCTGACATGGCTTTGACACTTAAGCTTTGCCCACTGCTTCTAAACAACTGAGATGTTCAGTGATGTCCCAGTGATGGTTGAGTTGGCTGCTGTGGTCCCTGGAGGCTGGAACCATGAGAGGAATCCACAGAAGCCATGGAGAAGTTATGCAAAGCTGTTGTGTCTCCTTTGAGCTAAAAAAAAAAAAATTAGATACCTCAGGGCAATGACTGCTTTTTATGTTTTAATTAACCTGTGCATCCAGAATAGCTCTGAGAATAACTGGAAAGTAAAATTGTCAAGGCCAAAGGGATACTAAACTAACCAGGACACATCCCATGGCAAGGATGAAAGTTATTTTATTAGACAATAATCACATACAAAAAATAATTTTAGAGTTCAGACAGGAACTGAGATCCTTGCATTCTAGGCCTTCCTGATCAGTGTCTGGGACAAGTACATTTTATAAGCTACCCAAACCACAACCTCTCCTTGTTTTGAAAAGGGAACAAGGAGATAGAAGAAAGTTAAAATTTGAAAGAAGAAAAGAAAAAGGGGAAAAAAAAAAAAAAAAGAGAAAGAAAATTTTTTAAAAAAAAGAAACAAAGAATTCAAGGTGAATGATTTGGACCTTCTACTAGCACAGAAGTTAAGGAGAGTCAAAAGCAACACCAATAAAGATTTCTTAAAAAAACACCACAGGGTCTCAAATGTATGGTTGGTGGTTTGAGTGTCATTAGGACCTACAGATCAGTGCATTAAAATAACACAATGATAATAATAGCAATAACCACTAAATGAAAAGAGTGCAGAAGCTGGGCAGATGGCTGTAAAAATATGAAAACAAGGCAGAATAAGAGTTTCTTTGTTGGAAGAGTGAGTTGAAAAACAAGTTTTCTGAACAAGAGAACTGTGGAAAGAAATGGGCAGAAAACCAGATGGAAAATAAAAAATAATAATAATAAAAAGAGAACAATTCTGCCTTACAAAAAGAGATTAAGAGACGCTGGAGAAAATCTTCTGAAGAAACAAAGCCAGTGTGCAGGTGGTGCTGAGAGAACAGAAAATGGATAGTTCTGTGGACAGAAGGAGGAACAGAAGAGACAGACTGTGGTACACAGAGTTCATGCCAGCTCCAGAAAGAAACTTGTTGCTGCTGATTTTTGTTGAGGAGAGCTCTAAGACTCGTTGCAAGAATGAGTAGAGAGAGCAAAAGACCGAGTCTTCTGCCAAGAGACTACACACAAGGGGCAAGAAATAAACTGCAAGAGAGGAATACACAGTTATCTCTTCTCCAGTAAGTTCCCAGGCACTCTGCTTTTCCCAGCTGGGGCAAATGAGGTACATAAAATATTTAATTTGTGGCTGGTCTTGCAGTAAACTCGAAACCAAAGTATGAGTAAAACAACCTCTAACTTTGAGCTAATGCTTTGGCCATTAAACAGACCATGCTTTCTCCAGAGACAAACGTTTGAGTTCTGTCATCTTTTGAACACCATTGCCAATACTCTATTATGACTATAAGTGTTTGGTGGGATCATATTGAAGCACAGTCACAAGTTGCTGACACTTAAAATCTGATTAACATTAATTTATATCATTTGCATACCAATAAACCTTTGTACTTTTCAAGAGAACATAAATTGTCCCCTGTATTGCAAGCAGCAAATCTGCAGCAATGTTCACCACCACCACCACACTCATTTCCCTTTACAAACCAGACTTTTTGATGTGGATTTCAAAGAGATTTTGTGTAAAATCCTGCTTGACCTTTTTGAATTGTCAACAGTAAACAACTTTTATGTACAATCTCTGGTGGCTTTCTCCTTTCCTTCTCCCTCTCTTCTCCTCTCCTCTCCTCTCCTCTCCTCTCCTCTCCTCTCCTCTCCTCTCCTCTCCTCTCCTCTCCTCTCCTCTCCTCTCCTCTCCTCTCCTCTCCTCTCCTCTCCTCTCCTCTCCTCTCCTCTCCTCTCCTCTCCTCTCCTCTCCTCTCCTCTCCTCTCCTCTCCTCTCCTCTCCTCTCCTCTCCTCTCCTCTCCTCTCCTCTCCTCTCCTCCCCTCCCCTCTCTTCCCCTCCCCTCCCCTCCCCTCCCCTTTCCTCTCCTTTCCTTTCCTTTCCTTTCCTTTCCTTTCCTTTCCTTTCCTTTCCTTTCCTTTCCTTTCCTTTCCTTTCCTTTCCTTTCCTTTCCTTTCCTTTCCTTTCCTTTCCTTTCCTTTCCTTTCCTTTCCTTTCCTTTCCTTTCCTTTCCTTTCCTTTCCTTTCCTTTCCTTTCCTTTCCTTTCCTTTCCTTTCCTTTCCTTTCCTTTCCTTTCCTTTCCTTTCCTTTCCTTTCCTTTCCTTTCCTTTCCTTTCCTTTCCAGAAAAAACATCAATATGCAGTGATGTGAAAGGATTTCTGATAACACTTTTTGACTGGCAGCAAAATAGCTGCCACTTTACTCCACAGCCTATATTTTTATGGATTTATATTCTTTTTTTTTTCTTTTTTTTTTTTTTTTTTTCCTCTTTACAGACAGGGTTGTTTTTAATCTTCTTTCAATTGGAAAACATACTCAGGCCCTTTTTGCATTTGCTTAGCCTTCACTTATTAATTCTTCTGTTAGCAGACAAGGAAGAGAGGAATAAAAAGGCTGCTACAGTTGTTCCTATGAAGAAAGAATGTGTGTTTTGTAGTCAGAGAAGGAACTGAGAAGAGTGGGCTCTTGGGCTCCCATCCATTCTACTGTGAATTAGGGGACTTCTTTTCATTCACTTTGGTTATGATTAGGGCTGTGTGTGTTTGCATTTCTGTGCTGACTCCAACAATGCCAACCCATTCAGGTTGGTGCCTTTCAAGTGAACTGAAATGCATGAATTAAATCCCTTGCTCCATCAGTGCTTAAAGTCTGGGTCTGCCAGTGAAGTTGTGATGGTGTAGGACTCTGTCTTGGTGATTTACCCAACCACATCTGATGCATTTCTGTTCCTCTATCTTGTGTTTCCATTGCAATCACCTCACTAAGCTGTGTCTCTCCTTTTTTTACCTTTCAAACTGGTGCAGGGACTCTTCTGTTCTTGTTATTGTTCTGCTTGGCCATAGCAAACCTGTTTAATTGTCTTCAACCCAGCTTTCCACTTTGGTTGTGCAAGTTTGGTAAATAACCTCGCTGCACCTGAAGAAATCCCTCAGAAGAGACGTATAAAATAATCAAAAGCATGGATGTTCAGTTCATCAAATTCCTCATACAGGAATTGCTCTTTATAACATAACAGCTGTGTTAGATCACACTGAATGTCCAGCCAACCCATCAGACTGTCTCTGAGAGCAACCAAAATATATGTGCCTATACAGAAGTAATAAGATTGAGCATATCTGGTAATTCCTTCTCATATTTCCCCAGTTTCCAGAATTTCCTAGTCAGGAACTTTAGGACTCACTTGTAGTTTCCACATATCTAGTGATCTTCAAAGCTTTGTTCTCCATAAGCATTCCCAGTCTCTCCTTGAGGTTCCAGTGAATTCAGATAAGCCTTGTTACTTGTTCCTCAACTAAGAAATTCTGGTGCAGTTCAGACCCCAGGGATCTGTTTAGGAAAATTTACACTTTTGGTTTGACTCATTCTCCTTCTCTCCTTGACACTCTCTCCTTCTCCTCCTAGAGTGTGATTCACCCAGGAGCGAAATAAATAGATGCAGAACAAATACTTCCAGAATTGGTCTCATTACTTTGTTTAGTTCCCTTCTTACCTGTCTTCTTGCCCAAGTCCTTCTTTCCAGTCAAGTAGCTTAACTTTGTAGGGTAACTCACCCACCTTTTGTGGTGCTGATCATTTTTTTCCCAAAGTGGAGAGCAGTACTAACACCCCACTTCCAAGCCTGTTCATACCAGTGGCTTCAGCATCACCCTGAAAAACTGAAGAATGTTTCAAAATTCCTCAGGCTTTGAATAGCCAAAGGATTGAGCTTAGATCTCAGTATACACATTCCAAAGAATACATTCTTCTGGTCATCCATTGAATAGAAAACCTGCAAGTCTTTGAAGTTATGTAGAGAGTGGCCAGTGACTTTGACCAAAAAATCATTATTTGGTTTAGTGCTGAATGCCAGTGCAGCTGCTTCCACTCCTTTCTTGTTTTTATCCCAAGGGGAACAACTACTTCTCAAAGCAAGATCCACCACCATGCCAATCAGCAGAGGGTCTGCAGCTTTTCTTTTGTGCTCTAAATGCTATTAAATGTTTCTTTTTTTACATATTCCACACCTTCTAAAGCAGCCCATTCAAACAATAAAATTTGGTAGGGAGGGGGGCACCTGACCTCAAATAACAAATCATTCTGTGCAGAAAGGGCCACAGCCCTGTTAATTCATATGACATTTTGACAGTAGCATGCTGTCAGCCCGATGGTTTGACCTATACAACAACCTCCAATTATTACTAATTAAAGAATTAATTATTCATGGCAGCGCACGCTATTAGCATAGCAGAGATGTGTTGGAATATGAGTTATGTGCGGTTTATGAATCTTCAGAAAATAGATTCTTTAATAAATTAATAAAGGGGCTCTGGGGTTTCATTAAAAGGTGGCTGGAGGGGTTGCAAGCCAGTTTCCAAGGAGACCACAGGTGGTTTGCTTGGATTTTTTTTTTAGTTAAACTTGTTTGGGCCAGATGATTTCCCTTCCCCCCTCCTCCTCTCACCCTGTCCTCACTGCTCTTTCCTCAGGCAGAGAGGAGAACATTTTAATGAAACCCCTGTTGTCCTCATATCACTTTGATCCCCGTGTGGTCTCCAGCCTCCATGTTGGCCAGTTGGAGGATGGTGCAGTTGGTTTTTTTTTGGTGGTTTTTTTTTTTTTTTTCCTTTCTTTTTCTTTTTTTTTTTTTTTTTTTTTGATTGAAAGCTGCAACCAGCTCCATCATGAATAAACAACAGAAAGGATAAAAGCACACGGGTAAAGAAAAATAGAACCAACAAAGGAGAAAATAAAGGAAATTGCATAAATTCATAGGAGACCATCAGGATGAGAGCAGAGTTAATTACCCTTCTTTCTGTCTTTAAGAACAGATTGTGTAGTTATTCTTATTACTATTTTTATATCCATGTTTGCTTCTAACACGATATTTTTTATTCTTTGGACTATTTTATAGATTTTATAGTTATGAAAAAAAACCAACAAAAACAAAAGTGAGAAAATTCTTCTCTTTCTTTAATTTTTTTTCATTTTGTTGAGACCAATGCAGAGAGTGATATTAATACCTTACAGTACTGCTGATATAAATAGCAATACCAGTGTTTCCAAGCTTTTCCTCCAACTTCCAAATCACATCAAAATGCCATCCTTGGTTAATGGAAACCTCAATAAAATAGCTTCTCTATTAAAAAAAAATTAAAAAAATTAAATGTCTCCCTCATTTTCTGAAGACCTGTCCTCCAGCCAGTCTTACCAGTGAAGATCACCAAGTGGAGTGATCCTTGCTGCAACATAAATCCCACCCAAATTCATGGTACTGCTGTCAGGGGATTATTTTGTCATGTTTATAGTCTTGAAGGGATCAAAGCTCCATGAGGACAATCATGATGGAAAATTAATTTCCTCTGTCACAGCTCACCTCAGTACCACCTATCTGAGACACTGGTGTTAGGACAAGAGGAGTTAGGTCTGGTCTTAGGTGCACAACTTTCCAACAAGATGAATCTCACCCCTCATACCTCCAGGTTCTTGCCTGAAGCCCATTGAGTGTTCAGCTGCAACACAGCTTTCAGAAAGACACAGAAATATTTGACTTTCAGGTCTCACTTGACCACAAGTTTCTTTGAATTGTTGTCAAGCTGTTCCTGTGAGTAGTTACCATGGCTGGTATGTGTTGATGGATGAATTTCTGTTGACTTATCTTCTGGGGCACTGAGCACGTATTACTACACCTATATAAAAAGCCTCATATATACATATATATATATATATATATTTATATATGTGATCTCAGGTGAAATTATGGATTCTCTGATAATACCAGTTCCACATCTCTCATCTTTGCTACAATTTTAACTTACTTTATCACAGCATTTAGAAAATCTAATAAGGGATTGGGACTCTGCTAGGTGTGGGATGTAGGTAGGAATGGGATGACTTTGAAATGTTTCAGCCATTGTAGAATTTGATCTCCCAGCATCTGTTTTGCAAAGTGAGAAGCAGAGCCCATCCCTGTTGGTGACACCTTTCAGAGTGGGGATGATCCCAAGCAGTTGACCTAGTAGATCAGAAAATGCCAGCTTCAAGAGCCTAAAATTCTGGATAAAATGTTGTGCTTGGGAAAAGGGAAGTTATCATAGCTAAATTTCCCACAGAAATATATCATGTGGCATGATACATATTTTGAGTCAACTCCTTGAGTCCAGCAATGAGCTCTGTGGTCAAATTAAGCAGACAAAATGTGTTCGTGGTATCAATATCCCAGTAATAATACCAATATCAATAATACCAATATCTCTGTAATAATACCAATAACCCAAGTCAGCTGGGGCATCCTGGTTTAACTGAATAAAAGCAAAAGCATGCATATGTTTCCTACTTCCCAGATGAGCATATGAAGCACTAGAGAAAGGAAGTGCCTCTTATTTTCCCTGGAGAAAAAAGTAAAAAAACCTTTTGGTTTCAAATGAAAACACATGCCTAAATTTCCATTTTAAATATGCAGGATAATTCTTGTTTTCCTATAGGGATTAAGTCTCTCTCCTGAACAAGATATCTGCCTGGGATACTTTATAATAATTTTGCTCTTGGCAAGTTTAGAAATAAACTCAGGACATAATTTAGAATTGAGCTCCTAATCCAAATTGGGATTTAAAAATAGGAAAAGTCTCAGTTTAACCCAGACACAGAACATACAGCTACAGAGATTAACTGAAGTTTTATTGAAGTCTAAAGAAAATTGACTCAGAAGATTCTCAGCTTCTCAGAAAATGCAGCCAGTTTTATTTAAACACCTGAAAAATAATTTTTATGCTTAACTTCAGACACAAAGGTTTGAAAATCTAATTGGCTTAGCACAGAAAATTAGCATTACCCTTTTCTGTCTATAGAAGTTAGAAACAGAGCACAGGCTGAGATATTTTTCTAAAATCTGCTACAGATTTTAATTGCTGGCTTTCTATCTGCCAGGGTTTTGAACAGATCTGCTTTGTAGTCACCAAAAAAAATGACCTGGCAAAGTCTGGGAGCTCACATAGGTCATGGCCATTCCCAGGAGATGGGATAGAGTCTGCTCTGGGGAGGAAACCATCTCTGCTGCTTGAAGGCAGAGAATCAGCCCTGGACCTGTCTGTGCTTCACTGACTTGCATCTAAACACAAAGATTTATAAAGCCCTTCCTTTACCCAGTGACAGTTTTCATCTTTCTGGAAATAGAAACAAAGTAATTAAAATAAAAAAAAAATAAAATTGACTGGAGAAGATGGTTTGGAAACATTCCCTGCCCAATTGTTTTATTTTAGGAGGAAAGTGTTTCAAAGTGTTCCAGCTTGTTTTACATTACAGAGAGATTTTTAAAGTTTCACAGGTTTTCAAATGTATTTACAAAATACATTATTTACAGGAAATATTTCTTTTACACCAAGCCTGAGTAGAAATGAGGCTTCATGACTTTGAAGAGCTGCACACACACACTTCTGAGTAAATAACCATACCCACAAATATACAGCCAGATACAGACAGGGAGTAGAGGCAGATGTGTGTCTGTATGCTCATCTTTTAATACTTAAGGAACAGTATCAAAATTTTTATTTTTTGGCCTGAGTCACAGGACCAGTGAATTATTTCCCTTGTTTCTGAATCATTGAATATTATTTTACTTCATTCACATCTTCACCTGCCTTTGAGCAACCTTTACCACCTGCCAATGAAACTCTTACAGACTCCTGGGCATTAATTCCATGTTGCTCAATGTTTATTCTACTCCAGATGTTTCCTAACATTTAAGTCCCTTGTGGCTGAAAAGGTTCTCTGGGATTTTCAGGCCAATTTTTGAAAATTTCACAGTGATTCTTACTCCCTCAATATATTTTCCTCCAGGTTTGTGCCCTGAGGTTATTTATTTATGGTCTCATCAGATATTTTGGATCAAACTTCTTTAAGGGAGAAAGGTATTTCACTTGCTTCCACATGCCTCTTGTGCTTTGCTGCTCAGTTTGTGGTTAAAGACTTGTAAAACTATTTCAACCAACAATTTAGTAGCCTCTGTCTGCATTTTGTGTGCTTTTTCCCTAAAATTGATTTTTTTTTTTTTTAAAAAAAGGATACTGCAGCCTGATGAAAACTTTAATTCTGTTTCTTGGACAGGTTGTGTATTCTGAAATATGAGTTCACTAGTTTCAAGATCTCAAAAAAATGTATAGACTTTTTCTCTGACTGCTTCATCTGCCCCAAACCAAGTGTCCCAAGAGATCTGCAAGCTCAGTTGTGGAGCAGATAAAAACCAGTTTACCCAGAGGAGAAATCCTGCCTTCCAGGGAAGAAGTGTCTCAGCTTTAACTGGAAAACAATTGTGCAAACAGTTCTTCCAGTGCTTTTATGGTGCTTCTCTTTTAACAAAGATCTGGACCAGAACTTGCAAGCAGGAGAAATAAACGGATATCCAAACACCAAAGTTAATTACTAATACAAATGAATGTTTACTAATATATATTGTAGGAGCAGTTTTGACTCTAGGAAAATATTATCAGACCCTATGGGCATCCACTCCTCCCCCCCCCCTTTTTTTTTTTTTTTTTATGAGCTCAGGAAAGATTAAAGCCCTAATTAAACACATATTTGATTTCTGTATTTAGGGTTTTGTTTTGTTTTTTAAACTGCATCCTTTTAATGTAAAACTGACATTCTGGCATTGCTCATATGCCCAGAAGAATTAGATAATCAACAACAGTTTATAATAAGAGTGTGCCAGAACAGAGTACGAAGTTCAATAAAGAGGGTGTGTTTTCCTTCACATGGTTAGGAAAGATCAGATTTTCTTTGGGGTTTGAAGCTTTATTCTGTGAGTCAAACTAAGGACTTTCAAATATGCTATGGTTTGAATCCATTTATTTGAACTGCAGTCAAAACCAGGAGCTGCTGTGCCAGGAGCTGAGAGATGCAGATTTTTCTTTAAAACAGCATAAATAAAAATTAAATGTCTTTAATATGTGCAGATCTTGATGCCAAGTACAAAAACCTAGATTCAAACTAATCACTGAGCTGGGAGTCAGCTCTCCTGACATCTAAGGTGTTGGTGCCCACCTGTGGGTGTTTCAGGTCCCCTTTCGGTCTAAGGTTGAATTAATTCTGTCAGAAGGGTATGAAAAAAAGATGTGATAAATTCTGAAGGAAGAATGTACAGTCAAACAGCTGAGCTACTCTCTAAAATCTGCCAAATCTGTCACCTCAACCTCCACTGGCAGGAGTGGGGCACCTAACACGCATGGAAACACCTGCAGATGATTAAAATGATGGTGCTGGAAACCAACACTCTGAATGCAGAATTCCTGCTTGAAATAAAAGGAGCCTGTGGTAAATAAAGTCTATTTCTGTGCCTGATGGAGTTAGTTGAAGTTCATCACATTCTTTGTGTCCCTAATACCTTCATATCCTATTCTCAAGTGGGTGGAATAGATGATACCAGAAATTCATGTTATACTTACACCAGTAAAATGATGGATAAATATATATATGGGCTATGTATAAGGAATAGAAAAGTTGCCTGTGAATGAGTAACAGAGAGGGGCAAGAACTTCTTGAGTGAAATAATCACATTTTCACTAAAAAAATACTGTTTACTGTAATGATGTATAAGGAAAATTTCTAAAATAGGTTGGGGTGAGGTTTTGAAAGAGCCTGACCTTACACAGAAAACTCAGGAAGTGCTTCCCAACAGTAGCAGTGGATGCAATGGGATCAGCAGTTTCTCTTCTGATTTTAGGAACCTAAATAAGAGGTGGTGTTAATAATGTGCCCCAGGGAGAACTACTACTGGTTCTTATGCCTAGTGCTGTGGTAACTAATCAAGAAGGGCTCGTTTTTCCTCCTTGCTATGTGTAAAAGCAAGAAAATATTCATAACTTTACAACCAACAAAGTTTTTACTCTCATTATCCTGTTTCACAGTGGATGACCAGTTTTCATTAAAAATAAAAAATAATTAAAAATAAAAAGATCGAAGTACTTTGATAAATGAGGACAGAGCACACTAAATATTTGAAAGAATATCAATGCCTGGAACTTATCTACCTTGCAATTCAAATGTGGTAGTTGCTAGGAAAGTCCCAGAATTTCTGTAAGGAATTTTCGGATAGATGGTAAGACCACACCTTTCCCCAAACATGAATTACTATGAAAGAATATATAATTTATCCCTATAAAAAATTAATTTGAGAGATCCACGATGTTATCAAATAATTCTTCACTGAACTAATACCTTGTGCAAGCAATGTCACAGGCAAGAAAAATACTTTGTCTGTAATCAACTTTTACTTAAGGATCCAAATATTAAAGGGAATGAGAATATTTTTTCCAATGTCTGCAAAATTTCACTGTTGATGAAAATACCTTTGTCACTGAATCATCAGACCAGTCAACACACAGCAAAAATCCAGGCACAAAACTTATCTGTAAAGCACTAAAATCACAGGGGATGCAGATCACCAGGTATAAATCAGGGCAGCTCACTTGACCTCAAAGCTGGGCACAGGTGAGTGCTGGATGCCCAGCTGAGCATCCAGAGGCTTATACCTGGTAATAAGGATCCGAGTATCCTCTTGCTGACATGACTGCAAATCCAGTTTAATTCAGCAGGTTTAAATCTAGATTAGCTCTGTGTAAAATGAGATCCAAATTGGCTACGGCTGAGGGATTTACTTCATGTTCCAGTTGAGTTTGATTCACCCACAATGCCTGAGTTTTCTTAAGATATTCATGGAAATGAAGAGATTCTTGCACTTCTTAACTGCAGCCTCTAATGATAACTGCTGTGTAGAGATGTGCCAGGGCTGAGGGATAAAGCTTCTGTGATGTAACATGACAGTTATTTTTGATCTACTTAATATTTGTGGTTTATTCTTGTTGCTACAGGCCAGGGTCTAGGATGCTTAAGTTTTGCTTTGTACTGCATTTCCTTAGTGAGAACATCCCTCTCTAGGGTACAAGTCAATTACTGCACAAGGATCACCTGAATTGTCCTCAGTAGGTGCAGCACTGCATGAAAAGTCACCTGAAAGTTGACATTGTGACTATCAGTACACTGAAAATTATGTTTATACATGAGCATTATCTGTCCATACATTTGTCTTTCCAACTATATTCTGACTTTTTCCTAGCCAGAAAAATTATCCTCAGAGCAACACAAGTGTGTGCTGCACACTGATGGTCAAACCTCCAAAAAGTCTTTATTTACTGGAGTGAGGTTGAAAGTGTTGGTGGATGCTCAGTCAAAACTGAATTCTAAGTACCATTCTTTGTTATTTCTTTACTTTGTATAGAACCTTTAATCTGTTAGCTATCAGTTTCTCTGTAAGATCCCACAGAGGGGGTTCAGAGAGTTTGAAAGAACCAAGGCTTTCTTTAATTTGTGCCTCTGTGGCTACATTTCACCTAAGCCCAGTGAAGTCTGTGGCCAGATTTAACACAGGAGTGCTTGGATGGGTATGTGTTAAAATAATGGAAAAGGCAGAAGTACAAGGCCAGAGAGAACCACACCATAGTGAGAAGGATAGAAGAATGCAAATACAAAACCAAACACCCAGAACCAAACCAAGCATCATCATTTGCTTTGATGGTGCCTAAAAAGGAAAAAAAAACACATTTGACTGAAAAGCTTCTATTACTTTTGCATTGGAGAGGACCCCATGCAAATTGTGCCTCAATTTCCTCATCTAGTAACTGAACATAATACTATATTTTAAATTTACATATTGCTTTTTAAATTAAGTGGCTTTTAAGGCTACAGGTGTAAATTGCTATTACTATTCCCATTAGTCAACTCTGTTTAAGGTCCAGACATGAAGCATGTCACTAAGAAGAGAGTACAGTGACCCAGAGACACTTAACCTGGTTGCCATCCTTGTATTCTGGAACTGGATGAGCTACATAATGTTCAAGTTATTTATTTCAGCTGAATTTAATGATACATTTTTCTAGACAGAGTATACCACTGTTAGTTTGATGCTACTGGTAGTATCTGAATATGCTCCAGGATTTGTACTGCACACATGGACTCCAGGCAGGTTGGAATTTATTTGTATGGCATTTAGACTGCATCTTAGGAAGATGATCTTTAGTACAAGGGTGGTGAGACTCTGGAACAGGTTGCCCAGAGAAGTTGTGGATGCCTACACCCTGGAGGTGTTTAAGCCCAGGTTAAATGAAGTCTTGAGCAGCCTGGGCTGGATGAGAGGTGTCCCTGTCCATGGCAGGGAGGTTGGAGTGAGATGATCTCTAAGGTCCCATCCAACCTAAGCCACTCTATGATTCTATTATTCTAGGATTCATTTTCCTCTGTGCCTTTCTTTGCTTTCACCCAATTTGAAATTCTCTTCTGCTTAGACTTGAAGGCCTGGACAGCAAAAGTTTCTCACTTGAGCTGGTGACATCACAAAATTGTTTAGGATGGAAATGACCTTTAAGATAATGGGGTCCAAATACTTAGATTTGTCTTGGAGTTTTAGTTACAAGTACTAGTTACTCAGTAACTCTCCGTGATATTTTTAACATAAAGTTTTGAGTGATTTCTTTTCCTTCTTGAGAAGCTTTTTCATGGCCACCATTCATTTAAGTTGGTGTTCTTGCAAAAAAAGGGAAATACTGTAAGTGAGAAGGTATTTTGAAAGCAGAGATGCCATAATTCTTTTACATTTAAGGGCAAATTTACCATTCCCACTTAGGGAGTTGGATCAAATCCTTAAACCTGACCCTTCTCTGCATTTTATTTTGCCTTTCTTCCATCATCCACCATCAATTTTTGTGGCTGATCCCTCCTTTTCTCATTATGACATAGGTTTATGAAATCATCAGACATGCCCAAAATGCTTCCTTCTATCACCTCATATTGATAGGATTCCACGCAGCTTTTCCAAGAGATGTCTTCAAAAGATGCTGAATTTCAAACTTGCTGTGAAGGATTTTTCCTGCCTTTCAGTGTGGAACACACTCAATCCATCCTATTTTTTATGCTGTTTTGCTGTTCCTTTCAAACCCTGCTGAAGGATCTCAATACATAGCACAATTTCCCTGAATGAGCCTGTTGTCTGGGGGGGGGTTAGAGGTAGGGGGGCTGGAGAGACAATGAGCCTTATTAAATGAGATTAGTTACAATAGGAAAAACAGCTAAAAGAAAAGAAGTAAAAAAAAAAAAGTAAAAAAAAAAAAGTAGGCAGTTATAGCAATTGGGCTGAATGTTAAACCATTCTTTTATGCAAGTTTGGCACCAGCCATACCTTTTCCTGGAGATTTGCCAACATCCTTCACAGCTTAGACTCAGTCGTTGATTTTTTTTTTTTTTTTTTTTTTTTTTGTTACAATTTCCTCTTGACTTTACAGTTGCATGGCCCATGGTGTAATTCATTTCCGCTGTGAAAATGTTCCAGTATATTAACACTTCTGCCTGCTTGTAACTTGATCAAAGACAACATATCTGCTTTAATTTACTCTTAAGGGTAACGGGGTTTTTTTTTCTTTTTTCCCTTTTTTTTTTTTTTTTTTTTTGAGTAATATAGATTTATTTCAAGCTGTGTCCCCATTGAAAAAAAAGGGACCTTGTTTTCAGCAGCCATTCCAATTACAGAGTGTGTTTAGATATGGGAGAACAAGCCCTAAAAACAGCTGTTGCACATCAGAAAAATGTCCTGGTTCTCTCTACAAGGACAAAAGCACCTTTCAGGAGGTGGCTTCTATACCACTGAATCCAAGCAGCTGTCTGTGTTACATCTGATTGGACAAAACAGTATTTATACATATCATGGGTGGTGGGCACTATCTTCTTTTCTTTTCCTCATTTTCTTGGAGAAGAGAGGCTACAGCTTTTAGGGCTCTAGGAGAAGCCCAGTAGTGCCTCCTCTTTGAAACCTGACCTGTACAAACTCAGTACCACATTGCTGGGTGCATTTGGCATCTGAAGGTGGCAGATACTAAATTCAGCTGGAAAAAAATAAAACAAAGAATCTTTAAAGAAATCTAGATAAGAAAATTCTGAGTTATAACATCTCCAGGATGAAGGTTGTTTGCATGTCTACTCATTAAGTAGATTTTTTTTAATGATGTAATAGTATAGAATCATAAAATAGTTTGGGTTGGAAAAGACTTTAATGATCACCAAGATTCAACCCCTGCCCTGCATGAGCAGGGACACCTCCCAATAGACCAGGTTACACAATGCTTCATCCAACCTTCCTTTAAACACTTCCAGGGAGGGACCATGTTGGAGTTTGGTTTCCACAGGACACAACTTGTTTTCCAGGCCATGTCATTCTCCATGTTTTAAAACCTATAAACAGGCAAAAAATCTGACTACTATTGCTCCACCATATCTTTTGTTAATGGACTTTGCAGTTTCTTCTCCTTTCCTCCTATATGCACTCCAGCAGCATAAATCTGCCAACAGGATTCAAACTTCAGCTCACATTGACAGAGGTAGCTAATAGCAAGAGTTGGCTCCTTTTTCTCTTCTACCACATCAAAAGCACCCTCCTAAGCTGCTCATGAAGTTTTCCCTTGTCTCCATGCACTTCACAGACTTCCAGGCCTAGGTTTCCCAGCTGTGAGCCCAAGAAGCTATGAAAGGTAGACAAGGATCTACAGTCTTCTAGGAGTCTTGAGGGGCTGATTCATGCTGAGTTCAAACTAAACCATTGGATAATTGCACTGTCTTGTTGCTGAGTAGTTTCTAAAAGCTCATAGATTGGCCAAATCTGGGAAAGTTTTCACATGAACAGCATTCCTGACCTCGTCTTTGGTGATTCCTCAAGCAGGACTAATGGTGTCTTGATGATCCTTTCACTTTGTTCTTTGAAATAGTGAACTCTTTCAGTAGAAACCTAGGGGATAGCAATAGTGTGCATTGATAGTAGAATGAGTGGGATCTAAATATTAAAGAAGGAATCAAGATTTAGGTCAAGAAAACAAAATGTGGTGGGTTTTTTGGTTTTGTTTGTTTGTTTTTTTGTTTTTCCAATTGTGTTATGGGCTGAAATTACTTCGAGTAATAATCAAGGGGACTTCTAAGAGAAACAATTCACAAGTGCTTGCTGTGAAGTATATCTAAACAAACTCAGGACTGAAAGGACGAACATTTCACTGACCTTGTGTATGAAATATTGTAACATTTTTACAGGTTTGGATAAGGGTTTCTATACATATGTTTCAAAACATCTTTGCTCATAAAGCGTGGTCCTGAAACGACCTTCAGGATCAGCCTCTCCAAGATTTTTCATTAAAGAGGATACTTCTTATAGTGCATAAGAAGAAGTCCATACTATTGTTATTCATCACCAGAGATGGTGAACACAAATTACCTTTTGGAAGTGGTTCTTGGCCTTTGTTAAGCCAACATAGAAACCTTTGGATGAGTGCTAGGTGATCCATGACATACCCAAATCAGACATATCTTAATCCTACAGACAATTGAATTCTATTTTGTATGACTTACCCTGATATTGCCTACTGGTAAAGTTGTAGACTTGAAGATGTAGTAGGTATCATCCATAAGCTGCTCATCTACAAGACCACCACTTTTTCTAAAGCCAGTAGGACACTGGGTGTAAATATAACTTTAAATTTCTCAGCACTCACCATGCAAATATGAAAAAGGGGAGTTAATATGGTGGTGCCATAAGGACATTAATTCTGCATATTAAAATTATATCATTGCATCACTGTTCTGATTTTATATCTCCCTTTATATTTTTTTTTCACTGCATTTTTTTGGCAGCTTTAGAAAGCACCCATCAAAGAGGAGTTTGCATTACAGGGAGAGCCACTCTTGTCTTTGATGCAAATAAAGAACTGGCACCCACAAAGTGGGAGGTTTAATCAGTGCTTCATCAGGAGAAATGCACATTTCTCAGCTTGCCCCTGAAATCTCAACTTAGCTCCAGGGGAAGCAATTTATGGTTGCTTCAGGGGGATGGAGAGACAATGGTTATTTTTCCCACTGCTGTTAAACATCTGCCTGTGGTCAGGCACAGGGAAGAACAGGAATTTACATTTCCGGTTCATTTCAACAGAAAGAATGAAACTGTCAACAAGTAATGAAAATGGAGGAACTCTGAGCAGGGCTGTTGGTTCTCATCATAACTCATCTCTTTATTCAATCAGTAAAGGAAGAACATGGTTGCAAATAACTTGGGTATATTTTCAGTTCCTTTGTTATGATTATAACTTAAATAATACTTCCCATAATTCTGAGGCCCTATGATAGTCCATAATTTGCCATATTTAGATATTATTAACAAAGCAAGGGGTTTTTTTTCTTTAAATATTTGACAGTTTTGTCTAACAATGATTGTGAACCTCTGTTAATATTTTTCTTACCTGTTTTGTTTTCATTTCTTTCATACATTTGGGTTCAAGCTACCCAAACCAACTTTTAAATCATTAGACCCTTCCCTTTTTTCCTAATGCATAAAACTTGGGTTTTCACTGTCCTTAATCTGACTCAGCTCCACTACCATTTTTTTTCTAATTGCCAGTCTGTACTTATTTTCCATTTTCCACTTATTAAATACCAATTTCAACACCTCAGCACGTATTTTATTGTACACCCATTTGCTGATCCTGGGTTTAGCAGAAGTAATAGAAGACCCAAAAGCTACACACCTGCATAAACCTTCCCAAGATTGCTCTCTGCACAAGATTATTTTAAACTTCAATAATTATCCAAATTAGGTGATGAACTTTCCAGCTGGATTTTTTTTTTCTCAGGCTGGACCTTGTTAACACATTTTTAATGAGCTCTGAACACATTCCTTCTCCCTTCATATTGAGATATTAAGAGAAATCTGAGAGGGGTTTTTTTGTTTGGTTTTTTTTGGGGGGTTTTGTTGGGTTTTTTTTGTAATGCTGAGTCACTGAAGGGAAAGCTGAGACCTACTGAAAAAGAATGCACCTTTCTGAACAACACCCGGTTTTGATATAAGGACTAAAGTCAGTAAGAATGAGAGCCTTTTGCCTTTTCAAAGGGATCTGAGTGAAACCCTGTGTGTTTCTTTTCTTTTTTCTTTTTTTTTTTTTTTTTTTTTTTTTTTTTTCCTTTTTTTCTTTTTTTTTTCTTTTTTTTTTTTTTGAGAGCTGAAACCTCATATTTTACCTCATATTTTAATTCTAAAGCCCTTCGGTGTTACCTATACAATTAACTGCATGGATTCTTTCCCTTAAAAAAGTCTCATGTTTTCTGGGTTGCTTGAAAAAAAACATATTTCTAAATTTATTTGTTCAGAAACTAAAAAAAAAACAAAAACCAAGAAAAGATATTGTAAAAATACTCCACAACACTCCACCAAACCCAGAATCTTCACATTTTGGAGTTAAACATTGCAAAGCTGTGCACTTTTGTCCAGTATAGCTGAGTTTTAAAAAGCTAAAATCTTGAATATTAGTTTTAAAAACCTAAAATGTTGAATCTTCTATCTTCATGAAGAATTAAAAGTATCTTGGAGCTAAGGCAGGACAGTAGCAGTCGTGGCAGCTCCCAGGCCTGAGTCTGTGCCTAAAAACCCATTATGGAAATCAGTCCCAATAAATTATTTGCTTTGACTTTTCCCATCTCATACAGAGTAACTGTTCATTGTCCAACTAATAAAAGAGAGAGATTTAGAAAACCCTTAATAACCAGTAATTAGCTTTCTATTTCCTGTTATAAAAGTTGAGCACACTGAAGAACTGAGTCATTGGTATAATTTTCAAGGAAGGAATTATCATCTCTGTCATAGATCCTCCAAGAGAGTTATATTTAATTTTAGCATCCAGATTGTAACTAATGGTCAGGATTGGCATCAATATGGGAGGAAAAAGGATGTAGGAAATGGGAATAAAAAAAATCAAAACAAAAATGCCTCTGCTTTTGCTTGGAATTACAGATTTGACACAGAAATAAACCAAGCAAATAACAAGAAGAAAACCTCAAACCAAAAACTAAATAGAGGGAAAAAAAATTTTAAAAAGACATTTTAAAAAATATTAAATATTAGAGCAAAGTAATTAAGAATTAAGAATTAAGAATTAAGAATTAAGAATTAAGAATTTGACACAGAAAATAAACCAACCAAACAAATAATAATAAGAAAACCTCAAACCAAAAACTAAATAAAGGAAAAAAAATTAAAAAAGACATTTTAAAAAATATAAAATATTAGAGCAAGGTAATTCCTTCAAGAGGCAGCTATCCTCCCTCAACATTGGCAAGTGAGCAAATCATGAGTAACAACAAGGGGCATTCATTGCTGTGGAGCAATGTTCTGACTCTGTGCTGTCTGGAGAGACTAAGATTGAAAAAAAAAATCCCACAAAACCCTTCTAATATTTCCTTCCTCCATAGTAGAAACCATCTGAAATTAATGAGTCTTATTAATGTAAATTGCACCACACTGTCAGACATAAATATCCCAATACCAAAGGGGCCCATTACCATTAACATCCGAAATGATCAACAAATAAAACTGTTAATGCCACAATATTTACTGGACAAATTGACTACACTCCAAGATAGGCTTATGATCATGTCTTGCTGTTCGATTTCATTTCCCTGCAAGATGCACTAATGCATGTTGTTATGTGCAGCTGTGGCCACTTTCCATAAAAAATATCTGGTTTCTACTGGGAGGTGTAGAGCTCAACTTAATCACTATTATTTTCTCCCCTTGTGAAAATGGAGCAGTTTGGTCTCTTCGCAACTGATACAGGAAATCTTGGAATTTTATTAAAAAGGAGAGAAAGAAGCGTGAAGATTGGTTCTCAAGAGATAAACAAAACAAAACAAAACACCAGGCTAATGATTTAAGTCAATCACAAACAGATGTTCTCCTACGGAGCTAATAAATTTTGTTCTGACTTTTTTTCCATCAGAAATACAAAATGCAGCATCCTTTGAGTAAAACATCAGATTTTTCTGCTGGTATTTTTTTCAGATTTTTGATTTTTAAAAGACACCAGATTTATAGCAAGAGAAGAGGGCTCCAGTTGGTCACCAGTAAAAACCACAGAAATGATTTTTATACTACAACATGACTATATGAAGATTTAAAAGTTCATACAAATATGTTTCAAATTCTATGGAAATAACAGTGGCACTAAGTTTAAATTTTAAAAGTTTTGCATTGCTTTTTCTCTTGTTCTCAAACAGCTGCATTTGAATGTTTAGAAAATAATTTAAATATTCAAGACAGGCTTCTATCTAACAAAAATATCAGGAACAGTAGGACCCATCTCTCTCTTCAGTGTCTGTATAGGATTTAGTTATATAGTGTAGTGGGAGGAGCCATTCTTGCTCCTGAAGCTCGACGAGCTGCTGGCCTCTTCCAGGACTCCAGCCACCACACAGCACTTCCAGGGTAGAAGTGTAGCAGGAAGAGCCTTTCTTGCTCCAGAGGCTCAACGAGCTGCTGGCCTCTCCATGCCTCACACCAGAGTGAACTGAGGTACCTTCTGTGGGTGTGCATCCCACCTTTATTGGCCCCCTGGTCTTGCTCATGCCCAATAGGGGCCTGTCCTAATCAGGCACAGGTGGACTCACACCCACTCTTTGGAAACTCAAGGCACCTGGCTGACAACATCTCTCTACAATATAGACTCCTGGTTTATGTCTAGAAGACTTTAAGGGTCTCCTACTGTAAATATGTTAATGGAGTTCACAGAAGTAACACTATAATCTTTGTAAGCAATTACAGAAATGACATGGTAGTAATTAAAGAAGAAAGAAAGAAAAAAAAAAGAATTTGTGACTTCTAGCTGATTCTTTCCAGTGGATTTATTTTGAAGGGTGATTTGTATTTGCAGTCTTCTCACGCTTCCTAAAACTGGGCCACTGAATATAAACCAAGGCGAATGGTACTTGTTCTGTTTTACTGATAAATTTAGGTAGTTTTCCATCCTGACATGCATCAATGTTTACTGATTGACCATCACCCAGCATCAAACAAAGAAAAAAAGGCTGTGAATTCCCCTATAAGGCAGAGTTTATTGCGCCTATGGATTTCTGTAAGGAAAACTGATATACACAAAGTTTTCCTCTTGACTTTGGACTTCCTTTAGAAAACCCTAAGTTTGTGAGTGTAAGCAATGCCTTAATTTTGTGATTGAAATACCAGGCATACCCAAGCAAGTCATAATGGTTGATAGAGGAGGATGTGCACCCCCAGAAGGCAATTTGTCCCATCTGGAGTGACATCTCGAGATGTGGGGTAAATTTTCTTTTGAAAAGCCTGTCTTTCTCCTTCCACTGTAGCAGCTGTTGAGTTAATAATGCCTCTGGTTTAGATTAAGAGAAATTAATCTCAAATATAATATCAATATTATAGCATCACTAGGGGCCCCAAATTTTTGACCTTTAATTATTTTTAAGAGAAAAATCCAACCAAAAAAAATCCCAAGATCCAGGCCTGCAGAGCAGCCAAGCAGAAAGCCATTATTTTCCTGATCTTCATGTCAATAAATACATTTTTGTACTTATGACTTCAAGAACCTTAGTTTTCAACAAGAGATCATAGAATTATGGGATACTTTGGATTAGAAGGGACCTTAAAGATCATCTGGTTTCAGCACCCTGCCATTGTCAGGGACACCTCCCACAGCCCAGGTTGTTCCAAACCCCATCCAACCTGGGCTGAGACACTGCCAGGGATGGGACAGCCACAGCTTCTCTGGGAAACCTGGGTCAGTGTCTTGACAACCTCACAGCAAAGAATTTGTACCTAAAATCTCATCTAAACCTCCCTTATTTCAGATTAAAACATTCTCCCTCTTTCCATCACTCCATGCCCTTGTCCAAAGTTCCCCCCAGCTTTCCTGGAGCCCTTCAGGTACTGGAAGGTGCTTTAAGGTCTCCCTGGAGCTTTCTCTTCTCAAAGCTGAGCAACCCCAACATTCTTAGCCTGTTTTCAGAGGAGAGATGTTTGAATAAAGGGTAAACAGATAATGTAGAATTACACTGGATTTCCTTCCACCTCAGAAACTACATATTTAAATATTGAGCCAGGGACAATTCTGGGACTTAGACAACCTGGCACAGCAATGCTTATTATCCATACAGTCATTCCCCCTCACTCTTAAAGCAAAACTATGTGATGTAGAGTTGCCCAAATTATTCATAGGAGTTTTCTGTCATGAATATTGCCAAGTACAAAACAGGGGCTATGCTAACAACTTAATATTAGGAACTGCATTGTTCCAATGACTTGCTGTTCCAGGTTTACTAGTTCAAAGGCAGCTGTAGAGTCTGAAGAAGCATCCAAAAAGTCATCTCTATCAGCAGAATGGAGGGAGCCTTGACACAGTTACTAACCAGGGGATCCACAGCCAGAGGTGAAAGGATTGCTTGGCAGAGCCTTGCCAGGGCAACAGAGTTTTCTCAGGCACCATCCTATCCATGTTTGATGGCACACTACAAATATTGTCATTTCCAGCCTATGGGCTTCACTGCAGCTTGTGCTAATAATAATCTTGTGCTTTTCTGGTGTTTTATCAACCTCATTTTAGACAACTTTGTCGCTCCACTTGTGCTCCTGCTGCACGGTGTAATTACTGAAGGTCACAGCAAAAGCCTGAAGCAGAAGAAGCAGCAAACTCAACCTGTGGGGTCCCCAGTTGACATCAGTTGACCTGCTTTTCTTGAAGTCAATGAAGCCAGCAACAGTTGAGGGTTTAGCTCATTTTTCCTAATTATTTCTGCTCTAATCACAGCTCCATCCTTCTTTAAGGACCAGCACAGCCAGGAGCTGCACAAGAAATAATATCCACCCCGAACAATGATGGTAATAAAATAGCTGGTACCTATTCTGCTGGTTTATAAGAAGACTTTATACTGACATTGCATTAACTCACTTTGGCTGGGTAGCAGGAAGGCATGAAATGCTTCACACTGTCCTAAATACAGCCAGCATAATAAAAACTAATAGCATCCTCCAGATCATTCATCCAAGACATCTTGATAACATGGATAAGTATCAATAGACAGGCCAGATAATTCAGGTACAGAAGTTTGTGACAACAGATGCCACTGAAGCCAAAACACTTTCAAAAAGCAGCCAGAAAAACTGTTAATTCAGACTCATGAAAAATGCAGACACAGGTTGAATTCAGGGCTCACAAAGTCTTTAAGACTGGGAGATGGGAGGATAAACTCTTAGGATAACTTAGGTTAGATATTAGAAAGAATTTCTTCACGGAGAGGGTGATTAGGCTATGGAATGGACTGCCCGGTGAGGTGGTAGATTCTCCGTCCCTGGAGACATTTAAAAAAAGACTGGATGTGGCACTCAGTGCCATGGTCTAGCAACTGCTCCGGTGGGTCAAGGGTTGGACTAGATGATCTCTGAGGTCCCTTCCAACCCAGCTAATTCTATGATTCTATGAAACTCAAAATTTAAGCTTTTTCTTCATTTGTAATCTTCACCTGAGGATCCACTGAGGGTCACTGCCCACATGAGTTTGTTGTCCATGGACATTTATTTCTAATTCAATTATGATCTTCACAAAATACTCTTTCCCCCTAACACTGAGAGTGCTGCCTCTGCTTTCTGGCTGGCTTCCATATCTTCAGTTGAACAAGCCCTGTCTGTTTTGGGGTTTTTTCCCTTTTTTGCTTCCCTCCTCCCTTCCCCATTCTCCCCCAAAACACCTATTTTCTAGTAAGAAACTAGATATGGAATGCCATATGAATATATATGTGTGTGCACACTTACATACATGTATACGCGGTGCTTAATTATTTGCAATTAAGCTTGGTGCTAATTGTTTTTGTGCATTAGTCATAATCACTTTTTAAGCAGCAAAGCCTATTATTGCTGTAGTGTGCACTTCAGATGCCCTGCAGATTTGAGTCATTTTGGGTAATGCAGCTGTGTGTGGTAAAAAAGATTTTACAATGCCTATAAAATTTTGCCTCATGACATGTTTAGGAAGTGAATCCATGTAGCAGTTTCAGTATTTTTATTAACAAATGGATGCCATCACATTATGGAGTTTTTAAACAAGATCTATCCTTGGAGACAGAGGTTTGGAGCATGGGATGAGAGCTGTGCTTATATGTAATGGGATGATTTCTGCCCTTTACCTTTTCTCTAGGTTTTGGATGTGTCAAGTTGGCTCATCTCCCCTCCAATGCTTTGCATGTTGCTGAATATAGAATGTTAATGTTGCACAAATACCTCAGTGCTGTCCAGTGAACCTCTGAAAAGGATACTGGCAAAAAAAAAAATGGTTCAATTGTCACACAAATATATTTCACTGCAAACTTAGAGAAGAGAGATTTGTTCCACCAGAGCCTAAAATCTCACTTTTTGTCATGAGACAGGGTTAAAGCATTCAAATATTTGACTTCTCATCCTGTTTAGGTGTCTATAAATATAATTTGCCCAAATCTCAGCCAGGCACTCAAGTGTGCATTTTCACAGTCAATGAAAAGAGATCCCCTGGGATAAGGATTTGTCTATTCCTAACATAGGTCACTACAGTGAGACATGCAAAGAGCTCTCAGGAGGTACTTTTTTTCTATCTATAGGTACAAAAAATATCAAACCTGAAAACACTAAATATAGGCATCCAGTATTTACCTGTTTAACACAAAAAGGAGAAGAACCCCTCCATTTTCAATCCTAATCAGATTCAGCTGGATCAAGCAATAAAGGTGGTCGTATCACAGGTGTTCTTATCTCTCCCATGTTTGTTTTCCCTCACCAGGTCTTTTTAGTAGGTTGGAAAACTGGCCAATATTCAGTTTCTTCACATATCATTCTTGTAGAAGCCTAGGGGTCTAAAGGGCACCAGGAACAGCTTTTTGTGGCAGTTTTCAGTGCTGTCATTTGATGGAATTTTAGGATGTGGGGTTACTATTCAGTTTTGATCCAGTACCAGGGTTATACAGCCCCTGGATCAATGCTGAGTAACATCACACCAAGTCAAGGACTGATCTGATCTGGCTTTGTCTGCAAAAAAAGCAATATAAGCCTGCCCCTCATTCAGCTAATCACAAGAAAAACACTATTCACATCCTGATCTTTTGTGCAAAAGCCCTGGAGGAAAATGATGTGTTTTCTGGTGCTAAAATACCTGTTGGCTAAAACAACAAATGGAAACTATGATCTACCCATGCAATATTTCTAACAAAAAAGGGAAGCTAAAATACCTGGAAGTATAACTTGGGATGAGTTTCTCCCTCATTTTGGATTGCCATGAAAAATACCACGTCCCAGTAGTGAGTGTGCATCACTTTTATACAATTAAAATAATTTTCCTTCTGTCCACTCTCTATTTGCATCTCGTGAGCAAGACAAGTGCATGATATAAAGGCAGGATTTGCAAGAGCAAGAGTTTCAACTGATTTAGAAATGACTGAGATGGGGTGAGCACATGGTTCTTATTAAATCCTCTCCCTTGATGAAGACAAGGAATGGCTAACACAAGTCTGCTCTGATTATATCAGATGTCATGAAGACTGTGCCTATTTAACATTTTTTGCTAAGTAAACCCACAGGCACAATTATTAAAAAGAAATGTGTTGCAATCACACTTGAATTAAGTTAAGACAGAAACATCTTCTGCACTGAACTTTAACCTCCACAAACCACTTCCACTTTCTCCTTCAGATGACATTCCCTTTGATTACCCTCCTCAATTGTTCACTCCTAACCAGAAGCTCTGACTTTTCTGAAAAAATACTCTTCCATTCTGTTTTTCCTGAGAGTTCATAATGCCTCCACAAAAAAAAAAAACAAAACAACAAAAAAACCAAGCCAAAAACAACTGACCCAACACCTCCCCCTCCTGAATCAGCATCACTAAAAGAAATAACCCACTCTCCAAACAAACACGTCTTGACATTAGGTTTTATAAAGTATTTGTTAAAAAGCAGCAAAGTTTTAGTGGAAAAGTTGTAAGTTTCTTGTTGATTTGGCTCTCCTTGGTTTTCTCTTCAATAATATCCATGGCAGGTACAGAGGATTCTCCCTTAGTACTCTAAATCCATGTGCAGCATTCTGCATGGAAACTTAATAAGCTCAAGAAGAAATCTTATGTGCAAGTCCATCTGATTCTTTCCCCCAGGTCTCTCATTTTCATTTTCCTTTAATTCTTCATGAAGATTCATTACTTTTAAAAAATTGATTTACTTGTAGAACAGACTAATTTCCAGCCAGCTTCAATATTGGTTCTTTCAAGAACAAGCAAATCTAAATTAATCTCACTTATAAGTTCTTGAGCATTTTATCTTTTTTTTTTTTTTAATTATTAATTTTCATGTTGATTGTTTCAAGATTGTGAGATAGATTGATAGATAATAGATAGATAAATAAATAGATACATACATACATAAGACAGGCAGGCACTGTGGTGCACCAGTTCATTCAAATCAGGACTTCTTTCATCCTGGGAAATTACAAGACCAGATTAATTAATGATATCAAAATGTTTTTCAGAACTTACAGAAGTGATAGAAATGTTTAAAACTGTATTTTCCTTGTGACAATTTAAGCTTTGCTGGAATTACACTCACAAATCACATAAAAAAATTCCCATGCACCACCCATTTCTACTTAGCCCTGAGTTAGACCCCCTGGAGTTTTATGAAAGTATAAAAATCACGGACTCCAAGCTCCAATTCTTCTTGGGTGTAAAGTTTCCTTTCCCTTTTCTGGGTCAGTGCTGTTCCTGATGCTAAGATCTCTGAAAACAAACCAGGATTAATTAGAAACCTAACATCCTGGTCTCATGGACACGTTCTCTCTCCATCTCAGTGAATGATACCACAGCTACTTCTTCCCATCTTTGAAAATGGGTAAAACAAAATTAAAAAAATCCTCATTTCTGATCTCAGTAGTGGGAAATTGAGGTGTTTTTAAGGCTTCCCCAGCAGCCCCCCTGCAGTGGTGCTCAGCAAAGTTTGCAGACCATTGCTTTGCTGAGGAATCAAAGGAAACACTACCATGAGCTGTGCTGTCAACACCTTGGCAATATCAGCCTTTCCTCAATTACTTTTGCTTACAAATTACTCCTAATTTTGTTCTTTAAAGCTAGTTAAGAACAAGTGCTGGTAGGATTGATGGGGAAATAACTGCATGATTAAGTAATTACATTTTTAAAGCTTGCCTTACACTAGGACTAATGATTTGTCACACAGTAGCAGAAACCCAAGATAATGAATGAGAAATGTTTGCATGAAGCCAGTTTCTTCTCTCTTTTATCATATTGTGGCTGATGCTATATATGTATATGATTCTCAAAGAAATAAAATCATATAATATCAATATTTCTGAGCCATTCTTTAGATCTTGGATCACATGTGCCATTTATTATGTGGTTCTTCCTATGATCAGAATGAATTTCTGTTGCCAAAAAGTGAATCGGGCTTGGATAAAATAGTTTTCTGTCAGAATTCATCACCCCATGAACAATTTGCAACATTCTGTTCCACTTATTTAAATTTTGTAATTTCAGTTTTATTACTACAAAGTCATTCACCTGAAAGAAAGATTTTCGGGCTGTGTACATCTGAAGTTTTAGTAAGGTTGCTCTAATTGTTTTCTGAAAGGAAATTCTTCATTAATTCTACCTTCTAATTCACTTCTGAAATTTTGGCTTTATTTCCCCTTTTTTTAAAATAAATGAAAATATAGAAACAGTGTTTAGAAAAAAAAAAAATCCTGATTTTGACCAGCTCTAGTCATGAAATGAACTGTTAGGCAGATGAATTAATTGGGTGAGATGTTTACTGTTATTTACAATGTGGGAGCTTTTCAAGGCTTCAAATATGATTGTGCCACTGCTGGATGAGGAGACCCTGCAAAATTGGGCTGCTCCAGGATCCTTATAAATCAGTGGAAAAGCACCCACAGACTTTTGTAGGCTTTAAATCTGAGACCCAAGGAGAGTGGAACTCTGCACCTGATATACAGAAAGAGTAGGTAGGTGGTGGAGAAAGGTTCCTATTCTAATTCTCTCCTTGTTATAAAATATTAATCTAATAGTCTCTATTCTTGTACTGTATAAACCAGACCTAATTCAAGTGGAGTTGTTTAACTTGTTTGTTGGTCTGTCTTTTTAGTTTGTTGTTGGTTTTGGTTTTTTTTTTACACATCAAGTCAGATACTGTAACTAAGCCAACAGAATTAACAACTTACCATTTAGGGCTGTCTCTAGTCTATACTTTCATTTGTCAACTGTAATTTCTCCCAGGGTTTGCCTGCTTGCTCAGAAAAACAACTCTAAATAGTTATTCTTCAACTAAGAAGAATATAGGATTGGATTGACTTTAGGGCACCCGTGTCGTAGAGAAAGGAAAAATTTCAGAATCTGCTTTAGAGCTTGGAGAAACATTTGGTTTTAAGGTTAAAGCTAGAAATATGGGAGAAGTGGGAGGCCTGTTTCCTGCCTCCAGGACTGCCAGTTATGCCCTACACATCTCACTACCTTCATGTCAATCACATCATCCAACCTGGCATGGACTGAGCCAGTCGTAAGATTGTGGTAAGTTTGCTCCCTCTTGAATGGTGTTTTTAGCATCTGTTCAACCTTAACACTCCTCATGGTGCTCACTGCTGAATAATCATAACAAAGTAAAGACTTTCATATGCTTCTTGTAATCTCTACAGGGTAAAACCATTCTACTTAGGCTTTTTTTTATGAAACACTGACTGAAGGTGCCTGTTTTAGACAAGATTTGATTAATGACCCAGAGATTTGGTGAGCTACACAAAGGCATGTCAGGAGGAGTAACAGGTATGAAGTGATTGTCCAATGCAAAAAGTCTGTAACACAATGTGACACAAATCTCAGATGTCTTAACATAGTTTTAATTTTTAGTCTCAGATAAATGTGCCTTGGAAATACTCCCTGCTGTGGAAAGGTAACTGCTCATCTTTGTAGAAGTAACTAGCTGATAGCAGCTGCTTTAACAGATCTTTGTTGTTGTCAGTAGGCTAAATAAAATTTTAGTCTTACAACATTTAGTGCAGAACTACTCTTCTAGTCAGAAGAAAGCATGAAAAAAACCCCTAACAAATAGAATTGCCTACACTAATAACATTGCAAGAAGACATGAAAAGTGATTTGGATGTTGAACTGATGTGGATGTGCGTGTGTGTTTTTCAATATTTTTTTGTTTGTTTTTTTTTTTCCCTGCATGCTTTCAAAATTTTCCACTTCCCAGCAGTTACTCTTCCAAACACAAAGGACAACTAAACTGACATCAAGTAAAGTTAGAATTCTCTTGTCATTTCTGCAGCCATCATCTGTGACAGTTGCGCTCGCGGTGATTTGGTCCCTCACACGTCACTGTTTTCATGTCAGCTCCACGTTTCACGTTGCAGAAATCCCTTCTGTCAGCTCCCATTCAGTTTGATAGGTCATGCTTACACCTGCAAGCTGGGGCAGTGCCTCCCTGACAGGATCTGTCACAGCACAGCAGTCACCACGCTCAGCCAAACAGCAACTCCACTCAGCAGCAAGTTTGTCATGATGACTTTTTAGGATTTGAGGTTTTTTTTTTCTTTTATTATTAGGTTGTTGGGTTTTTTTCTATTTTTTTCCCCTCTGCCTCCTCTCTGCTAGAGACACACACTGGGAAATACAAGAGAAACTACAATTTTAGCCATCAGGGAAAAGGCAGAGACTTTTCTGGCAAAGTCAGGCTAAGATGATGGCTTGTTTTTTCTGCCTTGGTCTGTGCCAAGCTGATTACAGGATGTCATGACAGCTAAAGCATTCTTTGGGTGCACAAAGCTCATGAATCATTTAAATACATGTCCTGATATTTCTAAGCCACGCAACCCAAGGAATCATTAAAATTAAATTTGGCAAAAGACCCTGAGGTCATAGGAGCCATCCACTCCTGACAACCTAGGATTGCTCTCTAGGCATTGAACTGGTGTGTCCTCTGGTCTTCCATCCACTCACATTTAACTGCATGTAGGATGTCACATTACTCCCACAGATCTCATCCTTGGAAAGCCTCTGTCAACCTCCATTTTTTCTTTTATCCACAATATATTTTGGTAAGTTCCTGGACCGCCAGAGTTTACGCAGTTGAGAGGAGATGGAAAAAGCCTGAGATTCATACTTGTGTGCTCTTATGTTTTGCTGTGTGATCTTCCATAAACCACTTCTCCTTTTCACATTTCTCTACAAAGAGTCATTTTACAAAAGCAAAGATTTTGTCTCTTGGTATGTCATGCACCCTTACTAGCATACATTTATTAATTACTGCCCTCTATGGATTTATACCCTCACAGAAATCACAGAATATTAGGGGTTGGAAGGGACCTCAAAAGTTCATTGTGTCCAACCGCCCTGCCAGAGCAGGATCACTCAGTGTGGATCACACAGCAACAGATCCAGGTGGGCTTTGAATATCTCCAGAGAAGGAGACTCCACAACCTCCCTGGGCAGCCTGGGCCTGGGCTCTGTCACCCTCATAGTGAAAAAGCTTCTCCTTATGTTTCCATGGAACCTCCTATGCTCCAACTTTCATCCATTATCCTGTGCTTCATCCTCCTGACACTCACCCTTTACATATTTATAAACATTAATGAGCCAGGATCTTCTCTGTGATATCCAAGGATAGGAAAAGGGGCACTGGATGAAAGTTGAAGCTCACCCCTCATGCTCCTCCTCTCCAAGCTGCAGAGCCCCAGCTCCCTCAGCCTTTCCTCACCAAGAGATGTTCCACTCCCTCCATCCTCTTGCTTGCTCTGTGCTGGACTCTCTCCAACAGTTCCCTGTCCTTCTGGAACTGAGGGCCCCAGAACTGGACCCAATATTCCAGATGTGGCCTCACCAGGGCAGAGCAGAGGGGGAGAAGAACCTCTCAACTTACTAACCAGACCTCTTCTAATGCACCCCAGGATGCCATTGGCCTTCTTGGCCAGTAGGACACATTGCTGGCTCATGGTGGAGAGTCTACAGCTTTATTGTCATCACACTTGAAAAAAATTTACTCAGTATAAGAGTCGCACAAGAACAATATGACTGAGGTATCACAATTCCATGTGTGAAAGCAACCACACAATACATTGGTGTGAAACATTTTAGAAGAATTCAACTTCATTTTTCCCCTTCCATCTGCAGAATTTTACAGAAACTTGGATTCTATCTGAAAAGGAGATCGTTAAAACTTCTGTGTCTCCTCCATTTCTCCATGCATTTTTCCAAAAACATTTCCTCATCTATCTTCTCACATCTCCTCTACACCTCCTCTGCACATTTATTTCTGTTAAGTTTTGGATTGTGGATCATGTAGGGCCCTCTCCTTTTAACTTCACTGTACATGAGTGGCCTTAAATCAGAAGACCCCTATATCCTGTCTGCCTATAAACATCCAAAGTTCCTCATTGCATCCTCCTTCCCCAATTGCAAAGGCTTCTGGATTAAATCCCTGTTTTCTATGTACACATGTGCTTGGAATTCTGCAGTTAGCATTTTTTTTTTCCAGTGGTTTCTGGGGACTTGATCTCTTCATTCTACCACAGCATCCACATTGTAAATATGAGCAAATGTCTCATGGGCAAAAATCTCAATGAAAGTATCTCTTAAATTTCATTCTAGTGTCCTTGCTTAAAAGAGACAAAAAGAAAAAAGAAAAAAAAAAAAAAAAAAAAGAAAAAGAAAAAATTCAGGGAAAATCAGTTACATGTGGGAGATAAGTTAATATCAAAAATCTGAGTTGAGTTTAATGACTAATGAGTTTAATGTGCTGACTCTGCACAAGGAAGACTTTGGCTTTTCTGTATGCCTGGCAGACTGTGAAGCCCCATTTGATAGGGGGATCCTAGCACTGAAGTATTATAAAAATGCAGACACACATGCTAGCTAAACACCTCAAGAAGCAATCCACAATGAAGAAAAATAACATTTGCCTTTCACTGGGAATGTTAGCTTCCACAAAAGAAATCATTCTTTGGGTTTTTACCAAGTGAATTTTCCATATCAGTGCATAATTTCTTTATTTAGCATTACACTGATTATCCATACTTAGACTAATGATCAAATAGCTCCCAAGTCCAAGATATTTGGACTAAGGAAGCCCGCAGGATTTTTCTTTTCCTTTTCAGCCCTTTCCCCCCCTCTCCCCTTTTATTCTGAATTTTTAGGGTGATTATAGGGTGTGTAAGATCGTTAAAGGATTGGCAGCATGCACAAAACTCAAATCCTGTATCCAGAGGCTAGAGGAAATGTGAGTTGCCAACATGCAATTCCTTCATTATCCCACTGATGTCCTGAATTAATGGAGGAACCACGCTCTTGCTCCACCAATGGGAGAAAATTGGCTTCTCTTCTTCTCAAGGACCCAGATGAAAAAAATGCTGAAGTAGACAGAGATGAGAAAAGTTAAGCATACATTGAACTAAAAACATTTGTTTAATATCCATCAACCTTAAGGTTAGAGAAACAAATAGAATAGAATTGTGATTTTTTGGAATAGGTGCAGTTATTCCTCATTTTCAGGCTGAACAGGAAAGAAGGTGCTGAGATTCATCTGAGAAGTTGCTCAGCTTCAAGCAGAAGGCCAAACCAGGATCTTGGTTTCTAATGAGAGGCGATAATGTGACAGAGCAGAATTTCTTATTCCTTTCCCCTTAAGAGAATGTTTACATCCACAGTTTAGGAGTCAGGATGACAGACTCTGAATCCACTAATGGACCTTAAATATGTACAACTGGAGGAGCTGATAACCAAACTTCTGAGAGTACCAAGGGAGTGGATCCCACCAGACCTTGTCTGGAGACCAGATCTCTCCAGGTGTCTTCAATATTTTGTGTCCTGGCACCAAGACAGTTGATTAACAATAGGTTTTATTTTTAACATGGTCACCACCCTTGCAAAGTTACAGATCATTTTTGTTTTCATTTTTTTAAACTTAAATTTTTTAAAACATAAAGGTCAGGAGAAAGCTCTAATTTTAGGTGCAACAGAAGAATTATTGCCCTATACTCACTTCTTTTTGAGGGGTTCCTTAATACAGCCAAAAAGCATGAAAAAAACTCAACCAAACCAAAAGCAAACCAACAACCACCCACCCCCCCCAAGCAAAATAAACAAATAAAACCCCCCCAAACAAATAAAACAAGAAAAGAAAAAAAACAAGGAAAAACCAAAAAACAAAGAAAAAAAAAAACCACAAAACAAAAATAGAGGATGAATAGAGAGACTCCTGGGTTTAGATTTTTACTTTTCTGTGGATTTTTCCTGGCACTTGTAATCTCATTCCTGATTCTCACAAGATATTTAGACCCATTTTGGCTCTCCAGCCACCTAGACAGATCCTTAATTTCTCTTCTGAAACACTTGTAGTCCTATCCCCAAAACCAGAAGCCTGGATGGGTCTGTAAGGAGCTCCAGATTGACAGACACAACATGTAAAGTTCTTTATTTCTGACTGAACTGTCTGAAAATTCAAACTCATGAAAATCTTTTCAGAGCTGACTGTGGCCCAGTTCTGCACCTTCCTCTGGCAAAGCGCCATGCAGGGGTCAAAGGAAATCCTGCCTGTACAGAGAGCACAAGAAATACCTGATATTCAGTTAAAGGGATCAGATAATTTTTTTCAAAGGCATTTTTATTGAATTGTCTTATTTAAGAGAAAATGAAGGAGAGGAGAGGAGAGGAGAGGAGAGGAGAGGAGAGGAGAGGAGAGGAGAGGAGAGAAGAGAAGAGAAGAGAAGAGAAGAGAAGAGAAGAGAAGAGAAGAGAAGAGAAGAGAAGAGAAGAAGAGAAGAGAAGAGAAGAGAAGAGAGAGAAGAGAAGAGAAGAGAAGAGAAGAGAAGAGAAGAGAAGAGAAGAGAAGAGAAGAGAAGAGAAGAGAAGAGAGAAGAGAAAAGAAGAGAAGAGAAGAGAAGAGAAGAGAAGAGAAGAGAAGAGAAGAGAAGAGAAGAGAAGAGAAGAGAAGAGAAGAGAAGAGAAGAGAAGAGAAGAGAAGAGAAGAGAAGAGAAGAGAAGAGAAGAGAAGAGAAGAGAAGAGAAGAGAAGAGAAGAGAAGAGAAGAGAAAAGAAAAGAAGGCAGGCAGGCAACTTGCACATTTAAGTTATTCTCTTGTTTTGATCAAATAATAGTATGATGCACTTTCACTTTTAATTATTTTTTTTTCTCTTTCTCACTATATGTTTTGGGTTTGGGATTATGAAGACAGTGTCATACTGTGGGTATTTCTGTTTTATCCATTTTCTTTTCCTATCACCCACTATGTTTTCCCCACTTTTGGTTTGAATAATAAGAGCAGGTATGAGCAAAAAACCTGAAAAATCAGAGAAAAAAAGGAAAATTTTCAGCTAATAGGTAAAGAAAGACACTTGATTTCTCTAAGACCTACATATTATATCAGAATCCACTTTAAGACTTCTCACCAGCTGCCAACTGTCCTGGGTGCTCTTCTGTGCAATGTCCCTATAAAATAGCTTAAGCAGGTGGACTATATTTGGGGATATTTTTAAATGAGATTTTCAAACCTCATTTACTTTTTGCAAAGTTCATCTGAACTTATATAGATGCCAGATACCAAATATTAGAATATGTTAAAAAAAGTTCTGGTAGAGCTTCTTCTGCAGTGGAATAAATTTTAGAAAGAAATAAGAAAAAAACCCACATTTTTAAAGTGAAAACCAAACAGTCTGGAGTCAACATTACACTTCAGACTCCTCCTGCATCCCCTAGCTCAGCAGAGTGTTTGGTGTCTATGTCTAAAGTGATTAAGGATGTGCTACTTACTGTGAGCCTCCTGCAAACAGCACTTGACTCCAATGCAACCCTAAGTCTCAGGTATCCATTCAAAAGCAGAGAAATTAATTCCTCATATCTAATATAATTCCCTAAAATATCTAGGAATTGGTGTCTCTTGCTCTGTCCTACATCAGTGTTATTTTCTTTTTCTCTTCTTGGATACATGAATTTTTTATTTAAAGCATCCCATGCTCTTTTGAGGGTACCTTTGCAATACCAGCAGTTTTTCTGGCAGCCTCCAAACCCTGTGCCTTCTTTTCCTAACCTGTTTGGCCCTGCTGGTCTTCAGTGCAATGGTGTCAACTGGTGTGTTGGAAGCAGGTGGTGCCAGCACTGAGATGGAGGAGCAGCTTCCTGTAGGGCTCCTGCTCTCTGCTTAAAACCCCCTTGTTTCCTGAAACCTCCCACCTCCAGCAAGGGTCTGATTCTACTTGTGAGCAGGAACCATGCCATTCTAACAGATGGGCTCCAGTGCAAACAGCCAAGAAAACATGTATATTCATTAAAAAAAATAAAAGGGGAAAAAAAAATTAAAAAAAGGGTACTGAGGGCATGAATACCAGCCAAAAACATCAACATCTTTCTGTGTCTTCTGAGCGTACAAATCCACAGATAAGGGGATGTGTGGGTGCTGAGTTGAATTCATTAAAAAAAAAAAACCTAAAACGAAATTCCTAGCCATGTAAAAAGAGATTTTAGGGCATCAGGAAATGGGCAAGGTGCCCTGAGAGAGAGGAATAGTGAAAGAGAAAAGTAATATTCTGGAATAGCTGAGCCAGAAAAACACGTGGGGTCTGTCTGGAAATTCCTACACCTGTGACTTCCCTGGGTGCTCAGTTCATTCATTAGGTTTGGTGGCTGGGAAGAGGGATGGGTACAATGTCCTGTCTCCTGGCATTTTATTTATTTTTTATTTTTTTATTTTCAAATTAAAGCTATTTCTCTTTGAGTGGACCAAAAAAAGCCCCACACAAACAAAATATCCAAACCCAAGGATTTTGGGCTGATCTAACATCCAGGAGTTATTGAGGTAAGTGATGTATCATAGCACTGTTGTGTCCTTCTGCTCTCAGGGACATGATCATCTCTGCTGGGTTTTAGACAGAAGACTGCAAGATATCAGAAGATGAGGAGGCTCAGAGGAGACCTCATCACTGTCTGCAACTCCCTGAAAGGAGGTTGGAGCCAGGGGGGGGTTGGTCTCTTTTCCCAGGCAACTCTCAGCAAGACAAGAGGGCACGGTCTCAAGTTCTGCCAGGGGAGGTTTAGGTTGGAGATTAGAAAGAATTTCTTTACAGAGAGGGTGATCAGGCATTGGAATGGGCTGCCCAGGGAAGTAGTGGATTCTCTGTGTCTGGAGATATTTAAAAAGAGACTGGATGTGGCACTCAGTGCCATGGGCTGGGAACTGCAGCGGGAGTGGATCAAGGGTTCGACTTGATGATCTCTGAGGTCCCTTCCAACCCAGCCAATTCTATGATTCTATGATTCTATGATTCTGTGAAGAAGAACTGATGGGGTTGAACTGAGAAAGTTAAAAAAAGGGATTGTAAATGTATGGAGAGAAACCATCTCACCTGGAAGAACCTAGGAAACCCTTCCTAACAAGTAACCACAACCAGCCCAGCCCAGGTCCAGGCACCAGGAAGGTGCTGAACTGGAATGGAAAAGAAGCATAGGAATACTATGCAAAAGGCAAAAAACTTGAAAACCAGGTTGATTCCCACTGAATGGGAGAAGGATATCCTTAGGTGAAACATCATGAATTTCTCTTGCAAATTCCATATTGCACCCACATCTCATCAGCCAGGAGATGCAACAGTATGAGGCAGGTGGTGGAAGAGAGTTAGAAAAGGGACTGTTGGTACTGGGAACTTCTTAGTGCTCTGTGGAGTTTCTGAGGTGTCAAAGCTCCTCTATCTTCAGCAAAAGTCTGTTAACTTCTTCAGGTCCTTGATCTTTAACCTGTGAGCAGCCACATCAGTGTAAATCTTCGTTCTTTTCTCTCAGTGAGACCAAAATCTCCTATAACCCATGGTGCCAGTTTTAATGTTCTTTCCCTGATGTGCAGCTATTATTATATTTTATTTTCATTATTAATATTAGTGCTAATCCTCCTCACATGTTTTCCCACCCTAGTCTCTCTTCTCCCAAATAATAACAATAACCTGGATGATAAAATAACCCCCCCCCAAAAAATCAAAACAACCAAATTTGGATTCCATTCTTTCTAATTACAAATCACCACCTGTGGTAAAATTATTGAAAAACAGATGAGCATTTCATTCCAGCAATAGCCTTAAAACAAGCAGCAGTTCCAACTGCCAGTGTGATGTATAGACATGGAGCAGGGCAGATGAGGGATTAATTAGGTCTGTCCCTGCACATTGCCAGGGGAGCACTTCTGTAGAGGTGATTGAAAACTAGAAAGAGTGGCATTAGTCTTCATTGTTGGTTAAAGGCAACAAAAATAAAGATGCAATTGAGTTGACAAAGCTTCCAGGTATGTGGCTGAGTCATTTGGAGGTGTCAAAATGATCAAACCATAATTAATTAGCTAAAGTGCTATATTTAATTCCTCAACTTTAATGAAGGTTTCTGCAGCCGAAAACAAACGGCGACACCGTTTGCTTTTGAAGAGAAGGGGTGGAGTGCATGAAGGGGACAACACCAAAGTTTAATGGTGCTTTTATAATCAAGGCCATGTTCTTAATCTTATTGTCATTTTCTGTACAGACATGGAAAGCTAATGCTGCTGCTGTATGCATTAGGACCACAATTATGTGACCAGAAGTGACTGGTTAGTGTTTTCTGGGAATAAAACAGAATACAGCCAAGAAATCTTAAGTATTTCCTGATATCAGCCTCTGGGATTGACACTCTATATAGAGAAGACCTCAGTGGCAGGTAGTCCAAATCTGTATCTCAGGAACTTAAAGCAGCTTGTTCCAAAGGAAAGAAATTTGAGATTTATGAGTAAAGGAGTAAAACCACAGTCTGTGAGGCTTGGACGATCTGAACCTTGGGATTTAGACCAAGGGAAGATGTGCTGGAAACAGGAAGATTCCTGAGTACCTACCTGTCCTGACTGCAAAAGGTTTCTTTCTTTTTGTTCTATCACCTTCCACCACATTCTTTAAAGTATCTTAAGCCTAACATCCACTTGGACCTTCAGAGCCTCACCCCCAGATGCTCCATGACACATGTCCCATGCCATCACATCAAAGTGGACACCAAGAGCTCTGAAACAGACATTCCCCCATCCCTTGCACTTTCAACCACATACAGACACACATGCTGGTGCTTCCATGCACTTCTCAAGCTGAAAGACACTTTTTCTGAGACACTCCATCCTTCATACACAGATTTTATGCAGGAATGGATGTTGTCAGGTGACTCCACATTGAAACATGCCTTCTCTTTGTCCCTTTTGTAAAGCAGGGAAATGTCCTAAGTTATCCTGTGCATGTAGGTGGCAAGTTTTTCCAAATGGTGGCTATGTAAGAGACCCATACACATCATCTTGCATTAGTTACCAGCAGCTTCTGACAACTTGCCTCACGCTGTGCCAAGAGAGGTTTGGATTTGTTCACTGAAAGGATTTTCAAGTACTGGAAAAAGCTTTCCAGGGCAATGGTGGGGTCACAGTCCCTGGAGGTATTTTAAAAGCTGTGTAGATGTGGTGCTGAGGGAGGTGGTTTAGTGGTGGACTTGGCAGTGCTGGGTTTATGGTTGGATCTGATGGTCTGAAAGTTCTTTTCCAACCAAAATATTCTATGGTTCTATGAATATTGGTACAAACAGAAATACAAGATGAAGATATGCTTGGGGTATATATGATAATAGTACAAATGGCTTAAACTAGTAAAAAAGCATTATCTAATTATTACATACTATGCAAAAAGGGCAAAAGATGTCTAATATGTGTACATATAGTTATGTCACTGTGTAAAGTCTCTGCTTTCTGTAAACTGATGGTATTGACAGGTGCACAGAATGCATGGCACCTGGAAGGCAGGACCAAGACACTCCAACCAGTGTAGATATTGGATGGTACTTTAAAATGTCCCCTCTCCATCAGTCTGTGCCTGGGGTCAACCTCATCACGCAATCTGCCAGACATCACAGTGTTCAACAACTCATTTCTGCTGCTGGCATCCCAGCCTCCTGTGAACCAGAATGGTGAGAAGATGCTTTTTCCCACAGAGGAATTTGCAGGATTAGCTGACACTCAAGGTCTTAGCAGGGAAGGCCACTTCATGCATTGTTTCAGCTACGGTGTACAACGTGAGCAATCTCAACAGCTGCTACCTCCACCATAAGCTGTTCAAACTCCCTCATTATTCCATGCAGCCAGGTCATGCCTATTTCCTGTGCAGTTGTCATCTCCTTAATATATTATGAGATTACAAACTTTATTAGTATATTTGCAGTGCCTTTTTATTTTTTTATTAGCTAATGGGCTACTTTCATGCCCCATATTTTCTTAGTCTTTCAGGGCTCAGCCTATAAAATGGCCAAACGTGAGCCCATCTGGAAGCCATTAAAGATCAATAGAGATGAAATCTCAAGAAGAAAGAGTAAAAAAAAAAAAAAAAAGGGAAAAAGTCTACTATCAAAACAATTATGAACAAAAACCTGTTTGTGTTTTCAAATCCGGGTATGCTAAAGCACATCACACTTCCAACGTGACAAGAAGCACCATGGCCTTTTTAACAACAGGAACAACTAATCTAGTTTAAAAGAATCATAAATATGATTAAAGCCTGCAGTTTATTGATTCTTTGGGAAAATTGAAACCTTTCTAGAGCACATTGTGCTCTTCTGAAGCACTGGGTTCAGCTGGGAGATGGCTTCTGGGCCACAAATATGAATTATCATGACATGTCCCTCTGAAGCTTTCATGTGTATGTTAAAACACCTGCAAGCCCTATATGTCCACAAAGAATATCAACCCTATATCCTTGTTACTTAAAATATCTTGGCAAAATCTGCAGGTCCGTAAAAGTTGTGAAGCACTCCTGCACCTGAAAGAGGATAAATTTAGGTTAAATACTAGGAAAAAAATTCTTCACCATGAGGGTTGTAAAATACTTGAATAGGTTGCCTGCCTAGGGAGGTTGTCTCATCCCTTGAAGTGTTGAAGGCCAGGCTGGATGAGGCCTTGAGCAACCTGGTCTAGTGGGAGGTGTCCCTACCCATGAAGGGGGTTGGATCTTGGTGTTCTTTAAGGTCCCCTTCAACCCAAACCATTTTGTGATTCTATGGTTTTGTGATTCTATGATACAGAGCTTGTCTCCACAAGCACCACTGAGGCAGTCACCATAGAGAAAGGTGGCAGGAGATGAGGTTTTGCAGGAGCCAAAGGGATTGTGAATGGGAATCCCCCAGATTCTCAGCCCTGACCCCATTGCAGGGTGACACGCTCAGGGGTGACACTGACCCACAGCATGGGCACTGAGTGTATCATTCATCATGATGAAGGTTTCATTTCTTCTGGGCATTTCTCAGTAGCTGATGCCTGGGGACTTTATACAGCAAAAACAGAGAAAAAGAAAGAAAACACTTACCTGGGCTGTGGTTGTTCCTCTCTGATTTCAGATGCCTACAGTACAGAGAGCTGTGTGTGCTTTAATCACAGAGAGAAATAGATGTTGTCAGGGCTTGACCTTTCTGACCTGCTTGGGAAATGTGCCTCAGGATGAGATGAACTGCACCCAAGAAGGACCTTTCTCCTTCCTAGGCCTCTGAGTTCAGATGGTTAGGTGAGATGCAAATGTCTGATCTGGTGACAGGTGACATCCACCCAGGACTTGTATGTTTAGTGGTTACACTTGTACCAATAAACTAACTGCTGCTAAATCCTGAGCCACCATCTAACTCTGATCACACAATTAAATTCCATTAACCTCCAAAGGAGTGTGGATTATTCCAAACTAGCTGCTGGAGTGACCATTGAGCAGAGAGCAGATGTCTAAATCTGTCCCTTGCCAATAGATCTTTGATTTTGGGGGGGGGTTAAGAAATTTTCCAGAGTGTAGCATTCACCTTCTTGCAGAAATGCTTGTTCTAAGGAGTTTTCTCTCAGTGAGGACTGCAGGCAGACTTAGAGTAATTCATTTTATCCTTGAGAAGAAAAGGCTCCTGAGGATCTTATCTGTGTGTAAAGCTACAGAATACAGGGGGAATAAATCAGGCAGAGCCAGACTCTGCTCAGAGGTATCACATGAAAGGTTATGAGGTGATGGACACAAACTGAAATACAAAAAATTCTGCTGAAACTTCAGAAAAAAAACCACTTTACTGTCATTTTAACCAAGCACTGGAACAGGTTGCCCAGAGAAGTCAAGGAGCCTCCATTCTTTGAGATATTCAACACCCAGCTGGATGTGATCCTGCAAAAGCTATTTGAGCTGATCCTGTTCTGAGCAAGGGAGTTGTCCTAGATGATCTCCAGAGATCCTTTCCCACATCAAATTGTAAATTTGTGTTTTTCTTTTGGAGTGAAAAATAGAATCTGATATCCTAAAGTTGTCTGAGACACCTTTCCCTCTTGCTGTGACAGCTGAAGCAGTTCAGGAGGCATCATTTTGACCAAGCAGAGTGTGCAAAGAGCTATATAGGGATTTACCTGAGAGACAGCTCTGGTCCCAGTACGCAGGACTACTTAAATACTTTTTGATGAAAAAAAGAAGATTTGAGGAAAACATCTCATGTTGTATCATCAAGTTCAAGCATCTCCACAGTGTATTCATTAGGACAGTTTGTTAAAGCTGAAAGATTTTGTTTCCATCTCTATTCTGAGTCAATGAGAGAAAAGATTTGGACCTAGGACCTCAGCATCCTACCTGTTTGTTGTAGGATACAGAACTATGGGCTTTGAGTACCTTGGTCTAGTGGGAGATTTCCCTGCCCATTCAGCGGAGTTGGAACTAGATGATCTTTAAAGTCCCTTCCAACCCAAACCATTCTAGGATTCTAGAATTCTGTGATATGATTCTGTGATAATCTTTAAACTCTTAAGTTGTACTGAAGAATGTTTAAAAAGAAATAAAAGTTTTGTTACTGAGATATTTGCAGAAAAAAAAAATTAGCTTTATATTGACTTGATGCATGGGATGGTTAGATGGCAAAGTTTAGAAATCAGTTTTAAAAGAGCCCTGCTCCAAGATCCTGACCTTGTGCCTTGTCTCTTGTGACAGAATAGTAGAACTTGGTGCTGCTGCTATTGCCTGACCGCTGAGTACAGCTTTCACGGGGGTCATATCTACCTTGGGGAAACCCACAACCAGCTAATAGAATGCAGCTCATCTCTTTCTTAGGCTTCTGTTGTTTCTTCAAGTCTTAGAGAAAATTTAATTCTCACTAACTGAAAATTTCCCCTCTAAGGGTTATACAAAATAATAGTAATTATAATTATAATTATAAAAAATAAAGCTAGGAATGATAAGAAAAACAATAAAAAGAAATATAAAATGATGCCCATATGATTTGCAAGAAATGGATGCTTTCTGTTAGGCTATTGCTATGAAATTGAAAGGAAAGAAGGATCTAATAACCACCTGGAAAAAGTTTTAAAGATTTTAGCTATAGCTACAGAAAACCTTTCTCTGCACTGGACACAGAAGCTAACTTAGAATGAAGATGTTTTAAAGCGAATAGGAGAGACAGAGAGCAGTGTGCTACAAAAATCATAATAGCTGCCGAGGAAGACCAAAGATTCACAGGACCATGATGCAGAATTATATTCAGAAATTGACAAGAAAAGCAGGAGATTCATATAAGAGTATTTTGGTACCAAAGCAATGGGCACTTCAGGCAGAAAATCAGGTAACCATCTGGTTTTGCAGCAAACTGAAGTCACCAAACTGTCCAAGTGAAAGGAAGCTTTTGAGAGCATTTATGATTTGCCAGCACTAGGAAAAGGAACTCACAATTTAAAAATACTGCCCCTCAATGGGAGAAAATGTATTTCTATTAAGGGACCAGAATTGCTCTACGCCTGTTGGAATTTTTGCTTGTGCACAGGAATTTAGCTCCAGGTTCATGTCTGTCACTAAAATTGACAACTGCCTATGGCTCTCTACAATTGAAACATAGATCTTAAATTTCACATCATTATCCAAATAAAATATATCTGCCAAGGGGGACTGGTATTACACAGTTAGAGAACTGTGATACCAGTTGTCTGATTAACATATTGAGAGGAATATAAGAATTTCTCACCTATTTTCCAGAGGGAGACTAACTGGGGAGCTGGTGGTAAAGAGACTAATTGAACATCCTCCCTCTGCTAACTGCATAGATGCCCAGAAATACATCTTCTCTGTGCAAGCAGGTTTTCCCTCTGCATATTATATTTGATTTTTAGGGCAGTCAGGAGGAAAATCATTAAATCTGTTTTGGGTTTTGTGAAGGTTTTGTTTTTTGTTTTGGTTTGGTTTGTTTGTTTTTTGTTTTTTTGTTTGTTTTTTTTTTTTGCACTTCTTTTACTAGAAAGTTTGCCAGATGTTCATGTTGAAAAGTGTGAGTTTCTACAGAAAGCTTTCTTAGGGCTGCACAAAGAAAGACATGCAAAGATAATGTGTCTTAAAGAGAGAAGCTGCTTTTGAAAGCAAGAAGATTTTTTTTCTCAAAAGATACCAATGAAAGAATCAGAAAAAATCTGGCCGAGCTTCATTCAGACTCTGAAATATTAATATTTGAGACTGATGTGAATTTACACATTGCAGGCTGAGTGCAGTTCAAAACTGGATCCACATTTTGTATGAGACTGAGATCAGGGGTTTGGATCAGTTCATCAAAGCAACTGGCGGCTGAGGATTCTCAAACCCAAATCTGTCTGAAGGTCTTTCAGGGTTTGTGTCTGAACCGTCCGTGACATATCTGAGAGATCCTCTTTCATCTCTTTTGTTTTGCCAGCACTTAAGAAATACAAAACTACGGCTGAGGACTCAGAAAAAGGACAGACTGTTGCTGTAAGTCAGCTGAGCCACAGTAGGAGTTTCTGTGCACATTCTTAGCCCATGACATAGAGGAGCTAATGAGAATCACGTTACCTTCCAGTGAAATAAGTTTAAGCTGGCACAAATTACCTACACAATTGCCACAGATGAAGAATGTGCCCACAGACAGTTGACACTGAGAAGTTGATGTGCCACCCCCTGAATCTCACCCTGCAGCCAAATGGAACCATTCCAATTTTATTCTCTCTATGACAGCAAATTGAATTTAATGCCTCCCCAGGTCTGTGCAGGTATAGCTGGGCTACTTGCAGCCATCTAAAAAGTAGAGGCTGTCACAGAAATACTGCAGAAGAGGGGATTATTTCCCACTACTTGGCTCTTATAAGATGGAGCTGAATAGGCTGCTCAGTTTGGGGCTTCTTTGTAGAAGAGAGAAAGTCCAAGAAAAGCTGTTAACACAGCTCGAGAGCTGGAAAAGGCAAAAATGTGAGAAGAGATGATGAGGGAATTGTGTTTGTTTAAACTGGGAATTTAACTACTGCTTTTGACTACCTAAGGTGGAGCTATTGAGAAATTAAGCTCTCTTTTTTTTTTCCTTGGGTGTACATAGAATATTCCTTCTTGCCTTTTTTGAAGACAGGAACACCATTTACTTTCTAGTGGTCCTCAGACACCTTCCCTGTGACTTTTCAAAGAGGAAAGAGGGTTCTTACAATGACCTTTTACAGAAACCTCAGCACTTATGGGTGCATCCCACCAAATCCTATCAACTTGTGTATGCCCAATTTGTTTAAATGTTCTCTAACCTGATCCTTCTCCACTGAAGGTAAGTATTCCTTGTTCTGGAATTTCCCTCTAGGGATCATGCATCAGAAAGTCTGGTCTCACTACTGAAGAAAGGTGAAGAAGACATCTTTTTTCTCTGTCCTTTTCAGCTCCATTCAGCAGCAAACCAACATTCTTTCCTGTCTTCCATGTGATGCTTATGTGCTTGTAGAAGTTTCACTCCATGTGTTCCATGAAACAGATTACTATCTTTGTCTCCATGTCTCTGGACAGTGTCTCTGTACTTCTTCTGGTTCACCTCTTGCATGCTTTCCTTTCTGTGCCTGAGTTTTCTTAGGAGCTCCTTGTTCATTGCTGCAGGCTTTCTGCTTAACTTCCTTTAGGTTGGATGGACCACTCCTGAGGTTGGAGAAGGTGATCCTTGAAAATCAATAATTTCTCCTGGTCTAGTGCTATGATCCTGATCCTGATCAGGATCCTGATCCCCACCATTGCATGGATGTTGCAGCCAAGGCTGTTCCCATCCTTACCACCCCCTATTTACTTGTAAATATGAGGTCCTGTAGGAGGAAGAGTTCCACTGCTCTTCAGGCCCTCCATCACCTGAGTCCTCAGTGATCCTCAAGTGAGATCCTCAAGATCCCCAAGTGATCCTGAGTGACTCCAGAAATCTCTGCTGCTCGGACCCTGCTATGTTGTGCTCCCAGCAGGTACTTGAGTTGTTGAAGTCCTCTGTTTTCTCCTTTTCTAAGACAGTTGTCAGTGAAAATGATACTTTTTGAGGCATTCCTCATATACTATAGAAGAAGCCAAAATTGATTTTAGCTGATTGATCAGCATGTAGCCAACAAAAACTGTGGGAAGTAATATCACTCTGAAAGTGGTAGGTGGACTTTCCAAGTCCCTTGATGCTAATGCCAAATATTGTGCTTGTCCAGTGGGTTGAGCAGCTTTTGGACAAGGAATCACAGGAGTAGGGTGGACAATGAAGGAACTCATCTTGTCTTTGTGTACTGCATTGGTAAAATTAATTTAATCAATCCATTGTGGTCCACTTATGGTGTCTGCCTCTTAGGGGGTGTAACAAATTTGCCACGGTTCAGGGAAAAGCCTTATACTGGGGTAATCAAGAGGCTCATTTTGGTTAATTGTCTGCAAATAAGATTGCAAGGGTTTTCATTTAATTTCTGTTTCTTAAATGAAATATCTGGGATTGAATAAACCTTTTATTTAACAGAGGAAAGTACTAGAGGGCTTTGGTAGTAAGATGCTGAAGTTAGACAAGAGAAACACCAAGGGAGAAGAACCAATGCCTGACACAGCCAAGAGATGACTGAACATCAAAAAGGTGGCATGAATGCCTCCATTTTTGGTTATTTTCATATAAGGAATGAACAGGTTGCCAAGGGATATGGTTTAACCAGAAATGGATAATAATAACCCAGATGTTAATAGGTAAAACTTTATCACCTGTTTTACACAGAAAACTAGATTCAACAATCAAATGTTTTTGTTTTTTTTTCTGACTCTAAAAATATGTGATTGCTTCCAGAGTAAGAGGATTGCTTATATAAGAGAGATTTCATATTGTTTGCACAGGAAAGACATTGGAAAACAAGCAGTCACTGTAAAATCTGCCACTAGAGAATCTCTAATACAGAGCTCCTCATTTCCTACAGGAGGCTGTAATTTCTCTGGGAAAGGGAATGTTTCTTAATATATGCCCAAGCAGCACCTATCATCATGTATCCTGGGACCTTGAAATGCTAGAAAATAAACACAATTCCTCATTTCTAGTGGTGCCAGAAACCCTTGAGAGGCCCTCATTTTGTTCTAACTTGGTTACCTTCCACAGAAAGATTGGATTTCAGGCACACCATCCACACTTGCAAGAGGATGTGAACATTGTGCAGGTTTGTGGAAAAAAAGGAGTTTAATAGTGTGGTGCACGTTATGCTAGAAAATGTTGCTTTGTATTTTCTACTGGTATTTGGGTCTCGAGGAAAGGAGAAAAGAGGGGGAAAAAAAGGCAAAGAATGTAAAAAGAAAATGGTCTGTTGTGCTGAGCCTCTTCTCATGATAATTTAGTCTCACTAAGAGTAATTTCTCAGGCACAGCACATACTGGGTCCTATCAGATCTTGATTCAGTGCCATTTACCTTCTGCACCAGAAGGAGATGGCTTTGGTTGGACACGCACAGTGTCAAAACATTTAGCAAATTAATCTGATCTTTTTCATCTCTCCAACAGCTTTTTAGTCTTTCAACAGCTTGTTCAGTAGAGAAGAATCAGGAAATTTTTTCATCTGTTGTAAAAGTAGAATGATTTTTTTCAGACTTGGTAGAGACACAAAGACTGTGATGAGCAGTTAATGTGTCAATAGTTGACACTCTCCTCATTCTTTACAACAGACTTTTCTCCTTTTTTAAACTACAGAATGTAATATGGGCTTGGAAATAGCAATAAAATTTTACAGTTTCTTTATCAGAGATTTGTACTATTTAGCATGTTAGAAAAATATGCAGTAGCACACAGACATCCATAGCTTATAAAGGAGAAAAAAATAGCCTGAAAAATATGAATTCTGTGCCACAGCACAAGTCAGCAGTATGCCAAGACCAGAAAGTAAGATCAGAGTCATCTTAGCTATTTTTAGGTATCTCCAATGCACATCTGCTTCATTTACACGTGAGTGAAACACCACAGATTCCCACTGTAATTAAAGAAGAAAATCAGGCTGCAGTTATATCTCAAGTCAAAATGAATATCTGAAATATATTTTAATTTTTTGTTCACTATTTTGCAACCTTGTCTGACAAGTATCTTCTTGAGCATGTGCTGAAATACAGCACAGTAGGACACGAAGACTAAATCATAGAATCATAGAATTAGCCGGGTTGGAAGGGACCTCAGAGATCATCTCCTTACCAATATAGAATAATAGAATGGTTTGGTTGGGAAGAGACCTTAAATATCATCTAGTTCCAGTATTCTGATTTGTGGCTAAAATGGAAACTCAGAAACACCACATTCAGCATTTATATTTACCAGTATTAAAAAAAAAAATAAGATGAAGAAGCCCCAAGATGCTGCTATTATGGCCCATTCCCTCCATGCCTGCCTTGTCCCCAAGGCATTACGATGGCATTTCAGGCACTGAAGTTTCCTAGGAAAAAAAAGGCAGCTCCTCATTCCCCTTCACAGGTCCCATTTGCAAATTACATGGCATTATGACCTCTACAGGTGAAAATTACCCCATAATTTAAAATCCTACCATTTATAGATCCAGTTATTATTTTTTTGAAGGTTTTTAGATCTGGTCTTGAAAAGATCAGCAATGCAGGGTGAAGAAAAGCTCCTTACCAATGACATGAGAACCTATGCCAGTCAGAGCAAGGATGCTGCAAATGATTCCCAGGAAGAAAAGCTTTTATTCCTCCAGCTTGACAAATACTGGATGTTTTGGTTTATTTTATTTTTTATTTTATTTTATTTTATTTTTAAGAAATCAGGATGAGTGAGAATGATATGTGAGCACCAATAAACCCACAGTGTCTGTTGCTTTGTCCCATTTCCCTTGTGCAATCCAATCTTCTGGAAATGCCAGGGGAAGAGCATCCTACCATTCAGAATACTGCACTGTATTACCTCTTACTTTAAAAAGAAAATTAATGTTCTGCTTATCCCAGCTAAAGGACACTTTTTTCTTCGAAGTTTTTCCCCCAAGTCAGTACATCAGTTGGTATAAATCCAAACAGCTCTGTTTAAATTAATAGAGTTACACAGATTTACATGATCCAGCTGCTTGATTTCAGCTGAACAACTCCTGTCAGAAGGGAATTTTTGGTATAAGGAAATAAATCCTTGACCCACACTGAGTCGAGTAGAGGAAATCAATAATGGTCATTTTTCTTTTTTTCTTTTTGCTGTTTTCATTACATGTACAAGGAAGGAAAAAAAAAAAAAAAAAAAAAAAAGAAGAAGAAGAATCAAATGAGATCTTCAATTAAATATATAAGGTCCATGAGGAGGTTTACAAAAAGAAATGAGTGAGATGGAAGGGGAAACAGAGCACACATTGAAACAGTCTGCCCTATTTACTGAATGCAGCCTTTGTGGAGACTGACGGATCAGAAAAAAACTGGAAGCTTCAGTGCTCTGTTTATCCAAAAATAAAATATTGCATAGGTCAAGCAAGAACAATGCAATCCTCCCTCCCTTTTGCTCTGTCTCAGCCTTGACCTGAAAAGACAACTCTCTAATGTGCTGAAAGCCTTTCAGGTTCCCATGCCAAGCAGGGACTGACAGCTTTTATGAGCTCTGCCAGAAATAAGATAGATTTACAAAAATTAATCAAGATCCAATTTAGCAAAAGCTTGAGCCCATTTTTAACACCATTCACCCTTAAAGCTAGGCACTTACTATATAGCATGCTAAATTAGAGTGAATTAAAAAAAAAAAATACCAAAATGAGAAGAAACCTATGGGAGAAACTTTCCAGTTATATTATGCAGAAATGTACCCAAAATTAATTTGAGTTCATTTTACCCTCTCCTTTCCTTTTTTTTAATCTATAAAAATTGATAAAACTGCTCCCACAGTAGTGGGGGGGGGGAAAAATCAAGCTGAAGTTTAAAGCCACTGCCAATCAGCACAGATCTCACTTCCACTAAGGAAGATGTAGATGTATATATAGGGAAAACCAGCAAATGTTGGGTCTAAACTGGGCCATTTTAAACTCATAACAAATCTCTTGGTAATTTATAACCGTCTGGTGGCAAAAATCAGGACAGCTTGCTGAGACCATCATACCCAGTTCTCTTAGAAATGTTTGCAGTTATCTTGCCAGAACATATGGTTATTCATTCATTCTTGTCTGATAAACTCAGTTTCAATCTGACCTTCAAAATAACAGGTTAATACCCCTTTCATTCACAACCATAAACCCCCTGATCTTTCTGCAAACTGGCAAGAAGAGAGAACACTACCAACAAGTGAATCTCAAAACTTTCAGAACTTTATTTGAGCTCAAAAAACCACCATTCATATAAAAATTAGGTACAAACCCACCATCAAGTTCTGCAGTTCCCTTATGCCTATCAGTGTAGGGAATAAATGTGAGCAAAGGGACATGGCTGAAAGTATCCCAGCTATCCAAGCTGCTGTCTTGGATTTGAAAATTGGTCCTCTGGGCCCCTCAGTTTAAGAAGGATGTAGAGGTCCTGGAACAGGTCCAAAGGAGGGCAACCAGGCTGGTGAAGGGACTCGAGCACAGGCCCTATGAGGAGAGGCTGAGAGAGCTGGGGCTGTTCAGCCTGAAGAAGAGGAGGCTCAGGGGAGACCTCATTGCTGTCTACAACTACCTGAAAGGAGGCTGTAGCGAGGTGGGAACTGGACTCTTTTCACAGACGACCTTCAACAAGACAAGAGGACACAGTCTTAAGTTGTGCCAGGGGAGGTTTAGGTTAGATATTAGAAAGAATTTCTTCACGGAGAGGGTGATCAGGCTATGGAATGGACTGCCCAGTGAGGTGGTAGATTCTCCGTCCCTGGAGACATTTAAAAAAAGACTGGATGTGGCACTCAGTGCCATGGTCTAGCAACTGCTCTGGTGGGTCAAGGGTTGGACTAGATGATCTCTGAGGTCCCTTCCAACCCGGCTAATTCTATGATTCTATGATTCTATGATAAAAGGGCCCGAGGTCCTTACTAGCTTGTTGCACTTGTGTATTTTCTGTTCTGACAAGAAGCAAGCATGAAAACATAAAGTACATGAAAGCAACAAAAATAAATTAGCTTTACTTACCTCACGTTGTATTTTATTTAAGAATATCAGCAAAAAGAAAGTGCTGTTGAAGCAATTTCTATAATTTTTTTGCCTTTCTTTAGATCAAATTGAATAAAACCATACATTTGTCTCAGTTCTTCTTCCACAAGGCAAAGCTTGGATATTCCCACACAGAGTAGGGGGGGAAAAAACACCTCTTGAAACCAAAACCTTAATAAAGGTAAAAAGCCCAATCAATTCTTGGTATTTTTGGTTTAATTGCATGGGGTTACTCTTTTCTCTTTGGTAATGTGGGTGCATCAACCAATGCATGCTATGGCTCTGGGCACATTTGCAGGTTGTTGATGGTCTTCGCTGCCAAACTATTGCAATATGGATAATGCTGCAGCTGGAGTAAAGCTGGAGAGAAGCTGAGACAGCACAACCACTAGAAGAGTCTGTGCAATGCTTCATTTCCCCACATCAGTGTTATGGAGCAAGATTTAGGAGGGTCAGTACCCCTGGGTAACTCTCCTCCATTCCTCAGCAGGATACATCAAGAGCAGCACTGGTGAAGAAGAAAAAACTTAAATATAATTTACAAAATCCAGTGCTAGTGGCTTTTTGTGGGAAAAATTTATACCATTTTGATGTTGCATGTGGTTCTATTACAGCCAAAGTAACCTTTTGAAAAAAAAAAAATAAAAGAATAATAGAGAAGGAATGTTAAGAACTAATCATTTAATCATTACCAGGCAAATCATTATAGGTGGTAATAGGGACAAATAGGAATAAAGAAATACCAGAAAGTGATGGATCCTCTGTCAGAGGGAGCGAATGTTTTCCAGTTCTACCACTGTTCTTCTTGAAAAAGGTTTGGGACTGTAGATGAAAAACTTGCTCAGTGACTGGAAAGAGTGAAAGACTTGGGGGGTGTTGGCTGTGGGCATGGGAAAAGCAGCTCTCAGTGCACAGACTGCATTGCTCTATAAATCTCCAAAATTTGTGCTAGGCAGTGAACCAGCACAGTGTTCAAGCATCTTCCTAAGACACAGTTCTGTACTAAATGCAAGAAAAAAAAAAAAAAAAAAAAAAAAAAAAAAAAAAGACATAAAAGCCACAAACCCTCAGTCTATTTTCTTTCCAGAGCATCCCAGCTTTCTTTAGATCCAAATTTTCTGTTTCTTTGGACAGGTTTTCAAAACCCATTATTAACAAATGCAGTGGCCACTTATTTAAATGCTCATATTAATCACCATAAAACATGAGATTAACACCTCTACGGTGCCTGATCTTCAGCAGAAAGTATTCTTTCTCCTTGAAAACTTGCATCCTGTAGCTGTGGAGACTCACGTAAAGACAACTCTGCAATGGGGCAAATGAACCATCTTTTGTTCCACAAACATTTAAAATGGGAATAATGTGTTTTTGTGGGTTTGGGGTTTTTTTTGTTATTTGGTTGTCTTTAATTTTTAGGTTTGGTTTGGTTTGGTTTCCTAAGATATGTGGAGAGAGACTACGAAATAAAGCGAAACGAACAAAACTCAGTAAAGGAATAAAAAAACCATTTATATTAAAGAAAAAAAAAAAAAAAAAAAAAAAAAAAAAGAGATTAAAACTTTATGGGCACTGAATTCTAAGATCTTCCTAACACCTCCAATCACCCCAGAAAACAAAATGCAGAGCTGTGCACCCACGCAGAAAGGCCGGAAACTCTTTGGATCTGGTCCCGCGCTTAACACCAGGAGTTGATCTCCTCTACCAGCACAGGATGGGGCCCCTTCATTCTCTTCCAACCAGCTGATAATTAGCAACTTTCGTAACAATCATGTCAGATGAGCAGCCTGGGGAAGGGAAAGGAATCTATTATTGTGGCCGGGGCCTTCTGTCTGCCCGATCTTTTAAGCAGATTGAAGTGGGGAGGCCGTCGTGCACAACCGCCCCAGGTAAAGCGGCGCGGGGCTCCTGGGGGTTATCAAACCTGCCAGGGCTTTCAGGCAAAGCAAAGCCTTCCACCAGGGAAGGTCCTCCCAAGTGCTGGCACCACATCTCCAGGATTATCCTCCACCCCCCTTTTTTTCACTAACATATCATCTGGCTTTAAACTTCACCCCCTCTGGCAAAGTAGAGACTCAAAACACCGCTCCCACCCCCACCTCCTCCTCCCCATCCCTCCTTATCCTCTGGTCCCTTCTTCCCCCTCTTTCCCAGCAGCCAGGGGCTGTGGTCTGCATGGCTGCCAAGCACCGGGCTGGATTAGCTGCAAGCCAATAGCTGGGGGTCAGGATTAAGAGGCCAGCATGCACTTTAATACAAGCTGCCTATAATTAATGGCATTATTAATAGCTTGACTGAAAAAATTCATTAAAAAATCCATTAAAAATAAATACCCTTTTACAAAAGGCATTGCCTTGGGTAAGAAAAACAGAAAAAAAGATAAAGGAAAATTGATTGGTGGTTTTCAGTTCACAGAAAGACAGACCATAGTTCAAGCTGATTAAAATTGAACATTTTAGATTAAGCACCCTTGCCAAAATATTCTCTGTAGTTACCCAATATGAAAATATTATGAGATGTCACATTTTACATTTTTTATATGTGAAAGTTTCGAGCATGAGACACATCCACCACGCACACACAGACTGAGATGTGCACATGTATGTGTGCCCACGCTCATCCTTGTAGGTAGCTTCCTTCCTGAGATATTTTTTCTCCCTCAGGAGCAGCAGGACTCCTTCTGCATCAGAGGTTAACTGTAAGTGATAAACTCTGAGACTCTGCTGCAGAGAGTGTTTTCAAATACTTAAAAGCATGTATCTCCACCTCCTCCTTTCCAGGCCTAAAAAAAAAAAAAAATAAAAAATAAATTCAAACAAAACATAGGTGTCCTTTTGATGCAGGCATGGGCTTCCCTTCAGATTTCACTTCTCAATGCTTATCAGCGTTTTGAGTATGCAGATTGGGGGAAGAAAAAAACAAGATAAAACTGATTATCATTCATCCCAAGGCCTCTTGACATCTCTCTGGTAGTGCAAAAAGCTGTTAGAGTCAGGTAAAGCCCAGTTTATCCCATTTTAAACTCCCCTGACACTGCCTGAGTGGTGTGGAGGAGACTCAGATTAAATAAGGGATGGGCTCAAAAGGGACTCTGAATTTTGCTTCCCAATCCTCCTTCTCTGAAACAAACTTCATAAAGTTATGAGTGAAGCAGCAAAATAACACTAATCCTGCCTTATTTTTCCTTTCACCAGCACTGAATCATTTTATATTGTGACAAAGTAGACACAGATGAGACTGTTCCTCACTCTTCTTCACTCCATAGGTGATGAACCTGCTTGGACACTAACATGGGCCATTTCCAAAACACCAGTTTCTCTGTCCTTTCATAACCACCAAGTTATTTATTCCAGCAGGATAATGTGTGAAGGATTATACCACATTTTAGGTTCAAGTAGTGACTGTTAAAATAAGATACTGGAGTGAAAAAAGCCCTGATGGAACAATCCCTTAATCCCCCAAAACCACAAAACTGTTTAAAACGGCCATCACAAGCTACAGAGGCAGCCCCTCTCCCTCTCCCTTAAACAGCAACTGATTAAGGATGGAAAACCCAACTACTGCTTCTTTTGCCAACCTCTCTGATGCTCTCAGCACCACTGCTCTGCAGTTGGCATCACCTCTGCCAGCTGATCACACAAAAAGTTCACTTTTCATCACTGTTACACTGAAGACAAGGAGCGTGATTCATGTGCGAGCATCTCAGTAGCTGCTGCTATCTGTTGGACATCCAGCGTGGAGTATCAGTGAACTCTCTCACACTTCATCCTAGGAAGGCAGAAACCTTACTCCTTGGCTCCACATTCCTTCTTGGCTCCTCGTGCTGCCAGCTGTTCTGTTTAATGGCCATCAAACTGTTTGTGCCTCCGAATTAAAAGTCTCCTGGAGGCGATGTTAGAGCCCGCCTTTCCTCTTGAGAAACACAACCATTCTGTGCTCAGATCACCCTTGTGCTGCCTAATGAACACAGCTAAGTTGTTTTCCAGGCTGCAGCAGTGTTTTTTGCCCTTAACTACATCTAACAAGCAGTAAAAATCTCACTCCAGGACTGAACTTTCCCAGAAGATATTGTAACAGATAAGTATGGCAAGATCCCAGAACTGGTCTCCTGTTTGTTGTTGAGTCACTCTGTGTCTTTGATCAGTCCTGTTATGTTACACTATTAGAGGAAAGGAAAATAGCAAGGAGTGGGGACTGGTAAAACCCATGACCCCCCTGCCCTCCCCCTTGGTTTTGCATTAAACATTATTAGGTGCACCAGGTGGAACGGCTCAGAACTGGGTGCTCAGCACCTATGGATACCATCCTTATCCCCAGGGAAAATGGAATACACCCTATTTTCCATCTGCATGTTTGCAGATTCACTATCACAAGACTGTTTCATAAAGTTTTCATAAAAAAAAATTAAAAAGGACAAACAAAACAAAACTCAAAAAAAAAACCAGGTCTGGAAACATACAGGAAGCTAAATGTTGAACAAGGATGGATTTATTAATTTGAAAAAAATATGTTTTTCAAAATTAAAAAATACTGAAATCAGCTTTGAAATGATCAGCACTGAAGCTTTCCAGTTTCAATTTTCATTTCATAATTTCCAGGCACCTATAGCAGATTGCCTATTAGGATGTTTTTCATCTAAATATTGGAAACTAATCTATATTTTAGAATTTGTATCCCTTGTTTTTGAACACAAATTATTTCAACCTACCTATCTATTGCCTGCTATCATGTTTGGTTTCCTTTACCATGTTGGTCTCTCAGCTCATTTAGACAGAGAATTTAACCTGAGGATAAAATTTCCCTCTGTAGCAGAGCAGCACAAGTCCTGCTCATTCCCAGTAGAAGCTGCTCAAGCTGATTTTGTTTTGGTAGCACAACCTAAATAATTCACTTCAATTCCAAGTGATGTACACCCATTTCTCCTGGCTGAAATCATTCAGCTGCAGAAAGACCATGGCTACACCAGGTATTTTTAGGGAAGAAAGACTACATGGCACTTGGAAAAGAATATTATTAGTTTAAAGCTGTTTCTGTATGCTGGCATTGGCAATAATTTCTATCCCTCTGTAAAAAGATACTGGATATTTTCTATTTTTAGGTGATATTTTGCCTAAAAACTACCTTTGAGGAACCATGAGATCCTCACTCTACATGAAGAACAGTTTTCAATGAGATGGCTCCATTGATCTGTGCTCCTCTGCCATGCCAGTACCTCTGAGCTTCCAGGATCCAGCCACATCTGAATCCAGCTCTGGCATGATGTAGATCTTCTGGATTTCCCCCATAATCTTTCATTCATTCTGACAACTTTATTTTATCAAACTTTAGGAGTGAGATTCATCTGACTGAAGGTAGAAGGTGTCCAGTTACATATATACCTTCAGATGGGTGTTTTGGAGAATATAACGGAATATTGATAGAAATTAAATGTCAGCAGAAGGTTCATATTTTATTTCCATTGAGTTTTGTGTTGTGTGATTTGAGGTTAGGGGGAGGTAACATATTTGTTTAAGTCTAGGCCACTTGTAGTTGATCCTGTAGAATATCTGCAACATCCACACAAGAACAGAAGATATTACCAACTGGAGACCTGAAGGCAAGTGAAGCAGCCTGGCACCAAAATGCTGAAACACTTATGTACAGGCCTAAAGATGATAAATCAGTCATGAAGGATATTTTAAAAGGACTTTAACTCTCTGAAAGAAGTGAAATTCCAACAGGAATAACTAGTAGGCAGAAATCTTAGTTTGGGTAGCTGTCATATCCAGCATATCCCAGGCTGTGGGTGTTTTGAGGGGTCATTTCACTGAAGGTACCACTGAACATTACCCCCCTTGGCAGAAGGATACATTAAATACACAACCTACCTTTGCTTCACTGCTTTTAGGGAGTTAGAGCACAATTTAATAAAAGGTGTAAAACCCTGGAAAGAGTTAATTACTGGAGGCAATTATTACTGATAGTGTGGAAAGTAAATAAAATCTAAATTTGGAGACAGGTTATGAAAAATATTCAGGAAGGGTCATCTAAGGCAGCCACTCTCTCCTGCAGCAGTCTGAAACTGGTGGTCAGGAATCTTCTTGGGACTATGTCCATAACCTTGAAATTATATCCTGCACAGGGAGAAACTTGTTTATCACTAAGACATTATCTGATAAGGATCCATGAGATCGTACAAAATGAAATGGGCCACGCTTCATGTGCAACCAGGGAGAAGGGCAAAATAAAATTATACCTTTGAGAGACTGTTGCTTACAAAGCCAACATAAAATGCATCTTGGCAAAATGAAGCCAATGTGTAGAACCTGCTAGACCAAGTTTTGGCTAAAGTTTCACACCTTTACATTTCTTTAGCAGACTGTTCATGGATAAGTCTCTCTCTAAAGTAGCTATGAGAAAGGTCCTTCCAAACAAGCTGATTCTCATTTCTTTCCCCAGAGCAGAAGCAGAACTGACATACAGAAGCTGGAGAAAAGAGATCTGCTGTTCAGGTCTATGTCAGAGAAGGAAGTCAGGTTGTGGAGCTCAGATCCTGCTTGTAGCCCTAAAATACCCCTTGACTGCTTTTCATCCGCTGCATCCACAGAGGGTGTGACACAGACAAAAGGATGTTCCTAATGTAGTCATAGCTACTTTACGACATCAGAAATCACCAAAGGAATTTCTGTGGTCTGTACAATGGGCAGGATGGTGAAGAACTTGGCATGAAGTCTCTTTTCGTTTTGACATTTCCTAAAATCTGTTTTTTTCACTTCTTGTTCTCTATGATCAGGGTGTAATGTATTGAACTAAATCACCCTCAACTACAAAATGTTAGAATAGATTCCAGACTGCTTGATTTTCAGATGATTTTTTTTTTTTAAAGACTTCATATCATGTCCCAAATTAAATTTTTCACTGTTTTAGAAGAAACAAGAATAATGACTGCTGTTGATGTTAATTTGATGTTAATTTTGGCCCAGACAGGGCCACTTGATACTTTTTTCTGGTTATTTTATGTTTCTGTACTATATATATATATATACGTATATATGTTTTTGTACTAAATATATGCATATATGCATATATATATGTGTATATATATGTTTTAAATCTAAAATCAAATTGCCTCTGCAAAGTTATATATTGCAGTTTCTTAAAAAAATATCAAAATAACATATACTCCCATATACTGACTTACATGTGTATTCATAAATTGCTTTATTTAACACCAAGCTGATTTTTTTCCATATTCTCATGCCCTACAGAAAGTTCTAGACTCTATATGCTATCAGTGCTCTTCACTGGATGCTATATGATCAGAAATTAAAAAAAACTACCTTCTAAAGAGTGTTTCAAATATGTACCAATTCATAAAGATACTTTGTCCCATTGAACCACAGAATGGTTTGGGTTAGAAGGGACCCTAAAAATCATCCATTTCTAACCCCCTTGCTATGGACTGGGACAATCAATAGACCAGGGTGCTCCAAACCCCATCCAACCTCACCTTGAAGATTTGCAGGGATGAGACATCCACAGCTTCTCTGGGCAACATGTGCCAGTCTTTCACCACCCTCAGACTCAAGAATTTCTTCCAAATATCTAATCTAGATCTACCTTTTTTCAGTTTAAAACCGTTACTCCTTATCTTATCACACCCCCGCTCTCCACTTAAGCCAAGAGTGGTACACATGTGCCTTTCCTCCTCATCAAAGACCATTCTCAAACTGATGCAATAAATTATTTTACCACTGGAAGCCAACTTTTACTTTGTTCCCACTTCCTCCTCTGAGTAAATTTTGTGTCCTGCCTTTACAGGTCTGATCCAAGTGTTTTAGAAACATCACACTAAGCACAAGCTCAAGTGAACATCAACTCCTTTTTTTCTGGAGGACTCCAAGCCCAGAGATTTAATGAGCAGGGTGGGGACTCTCACAATTTTACCCACTGGCTAAACCATCCACTTTCAGTTTATGCACACAAATTTGATACTTTTCCAGAATCAGATAGCATCTAAAAAAGATTTCTTTTATCTTTAACCTTGTTAAAACAAGATGTCTGGTTGGTAATATTTCCATTCTCTCTCAGCCCACAGACTGTGAACAATAACACACTTCACACAGGTTAACTGAACTGAGATAATAGTTTCATAGCTGAGCCAAAATTCTGGAAATCACATAAATCAGCAAGAGTAACAGTTCATTGAAACTTTTCTTTTGTCAGTGCAATGAGTACAACAGAAGTACGGAACCATGAGGAGACTACAGGTAGGGTTTTCTTTCAGGCAAGTTGTTCTCAGCTATTTCTATAGAATCATAGAATGGCTGGAGTTGGATGGGACCATAAAGATCATCTAGTTCCAACCCCCCTACTGTGGACAGAGACACCTCCCACCAGTCCAGGTTGCACAAAGCCCCATAGTTCTGTTTCCCACAACATAAATTTAGGATGCTGAGTTTCTAGATACAGATGTTTTCTCTTACTGAGAAATCAGGTTGCTCAAGGCCCCATTCAACCTGGCCCTGAACACTTCCAGAGAGGGGATATCACCAAACTCCTTGGGCAAACTGTCCCAGTGTCTTCCCACTTTCATAGTAAGGAATTTCTTCCTAATATCTAATCTAAATCTCCTCTCTTCAAGTTTTAAACCACTGTATCTTGTCCTTTTGTTACACAATGATGATCAGCTTTTCATGATAACCACCTTTTTTTCTCTTCTCCAAACAAGATAGTATTCCCATGTACTCTTATAACATGGGTAACTTGATTAACCTGAACTTTAAAATTCCCAAGCTTTAAAATTCTCATTAACTGGAACATCCACTGCTTCTGGCTGGGAATTATTGCACAGCTGTACAGTTCTCCTATGAAATGCTATTTCAACTCTTCAGCTTTACTTTTTATCCTCATGCACCTCAAGAAGGTTTCTTGTCAGCTCCTAAATATTCACTGTTCAAGCCTTGACATTTACACTCATCAAATATTTGCATATCATTATTATGCTTCTGTCAACCATCCATGGGCAAAGCTATATTTATTCTACCCTTCCACTCATTCCTAATAATTCAGTCCTTCCCACCTTTGATCTTTTTGCTCTTTTTCCCAGGGGAAATCTTGCATATTGTCAGCACCTTTTTTTTATTTTGATGGTGCCAACAATAAAAACTTAACCCAGGTGAAGTTACCAAAACTGATCTATAGGTACTGTATTTCTGAACTGTGGTACAAAATATTTCTGAATGCAAACTTTGTGTCAGGTTTTCTTGCCTTTCTCAGCCTTCCAGCCCAGCAGTCCTCTGGTTTGCAAAGCTTGAAGTTTGCAAAGCTTGAAGTAGGACAAGGTTGCTCAGAGCTAGGACTACATGCATGAATCTTAAGCCCCTCATCACTCAGCTGGTTTTCCCACTTGTTGTGTTCTTCTTGTGCATTAGGAAAATGCCAAGTTTCTTTACTGGGAAAAAAAAAAAAGGAAGATCCCAAGTTTCTTTACTGGAAAAAAAAATAGGAGGAAAAAAAAAAATGTGCAAGGCTGCTGTAGAGGAAATGATTCATTTATCTGGTAGTATTAACAAAAATGCCCTTAATGCTAAGATACTGCCTAAAACTAGGAAATGAAAGTCATAGTGATGCTTTATTTTTCTGTACAGTATCCTTTGGATATTAACCTGACATCTTCTTTCCTCTTTACACCTTGGTCTATGACATTTGAGGGTTCCTCTACGGCTATGCTGCATTCATGGCATTTCTAATGAGGGCAATAGGAATTTGACTAAATGCACCATTACTTCCACAAGTAACAACATTTTTATTTTAAGATGAATATTCCTCTCAGCTATCTACCCAACCATTTTGTAGTCTGCTCTGTTCAGGGCTCCATCATCAGCTGAGACTCATGAGTGTAACTGCATGTCTGCTGTTCTGTATGCAAAAGATATCTATGAGCATTAACTAAATTTGCAAGAGGAATTAGGATCAGTAATAAATGCTTTAGCAAAGAGGCTTTTGGGAATAAAAAAATGTTTCTTCAGGCAAAATTCTCATAAACTAGACATCATCTTTGATTTACAATTTATAGTATTTTCTTCCCTGCGTCCAATATTCCCAGCTTCAGGGCTCCTGTTCTGTTTGTTGTGATTGACTGGATAGGGTAGGAGGGAAGTTCTGTAGGCTAAAGTTAAGTCAATGCAATCATGAAGTTAGGAAAATAAAGAACATGTTCAACTTCAGTTTGTACAACCTGGGTCACCCAGGCTGAAATCTGTCGGGCTGACTCACTGGTAAGGAGCTTCCAGTTTTTAGTACATAAATATTATGCTATCTGTAACCCTTTCAGTGGCAGAAAGCAGTCATATGGCTGAAAGAGCAAGATGTGGCTGTGGACACAGAGTGAGGAGAGAAAGATGAATGTTTCTGGGATGCTCTCCTCCTGTTCCACCCAAACCCAGCAGCCTGTCTTTGGCTCATTGGGATTTTTATCTTAGTAACTATTTTGAGAACTCTCCTCAGGTTCTGGTCTATCTCTGCTTTCATGGGTTCATAATGTATGAGGACAGAAGTGACCATTATAATCCTCTTTTTTGACCTCCTGCACAATACATTGCTTATTATAATCTCCTCTGTCCGTAAAATCTTTAGATCACATTGTCCCATACCTTGGCTACTGAAGAATTATCCCCAACAGGATTTTTTTATTTTTTTCAGTTCTGAATGACCCTAGAAATGGAGCTTTCACCAGTGACAGGCTATTTAAAAGTTACTTCAGGACTCTTCTTTTTCCTTTCTGATAATAAGCCTATAAGTTCCTTTAGTTAATTTAATTCCACCGCTCATGGCAGTGTCCACACCCTAAATAATTTTTCACCCTTCTTGGCATTTAAACCCTTCAAATGACTGTAGGCAATTTCCCTGTTTCGTTTTAGTAATTTCTTAGCCAAGCTACATGGATATAAGTTTTTCAGATCTATCTTTGTATGTCAATCCTTGCCAGCCTCTTAATTATATCTTAACCTTGCCCTTGACTACAACATTGAAAAAGCTTTTTTTTTTTTGCAGGGGCAAAATCCTAAACTTGCCAAGGACTTAAAGACTGATGCTGACTTCCCTAGATGCTGGATCAAGGTTTATGTATGGTTTCTTTTGGTGAATAATACAGGAAAATAAGTTAGCAGCTCTGCATCTGTAATGTTATCTCTGCAAACTCAATTTGTTTTTTATGTCCTGATAAAAGCACCTCACAAATATTTTGCAGAACACTTTTTTTCCCAATTAATTTTGCCCTCTGACTCTCACTTTCCACACAATCCTTATCACTTTTTTTTTTATTTTTTCTGAGAAAAAATATTTCCAAATTGTCTTTCACATTTCGTGCCAGTGCATCCTCTTTCTGTTTCTCTGCATTATTTCTCTTTCCCTTAAGGTGAACTTTGCTGTTCCTGGGATGGTCTCACTAAAAAAATGTTTCTGTTTTGCCCCTCATTTTGTCATGGAGTGTTCTCATTTCAAAGTGATATCCATTAAAAATATTTTACAAATGCAATTATTATTTCACAGCATTAGTGAGGACTCCCAACTTTTATTTTGCTATAGCATAAACAAACTGATTTCATATCCATATTATTCAGAGAAGCTTTAGTTTTCATTAACCTCTTTCTGTGGATTTTCAGTATATTTTCACTCCATAGAATCCATTTTACTGTTAAGATATGTGTTCAGTACAAAATATAGTATATATTAAAGTGCTGTACTAGATTTTGAGTGTAACACTTTGAAATTACATATAGTACACTAATACACAAAATATGTTATGGTCTCTTTACCAGCCTGACATGATATTCCTACACCTGAATATAAAAATAATTTCCTCCATCTTAGGAAACCTGCATGTGTGTGTAATGTTAAACAACTCTCCATGTTTGGGTATATGCACACAAAGTAGAACAACAATTTCAACAGTAAAATAACCAATTACCTCGAGACAGCATATAAAGCACTTCAACTTTAGTCATTCAATGCAGAAAAACCCCAGGAGACTGAAAGTCCAGTCAGTAAATTAAAAACTAGTGAAAAAGTGTAGGAGTAGATGATAGATCCTATCTCCAAAAGAATTCTTTAAGCTAAAAACTAAACTCAGTGTTTCAGAATGAAAATTAAAATTTCCAACATCCACGCTGAGCTCAAACCTTCTGTGACCTCCCCAGCCTGTTGCTCTGGGAGCAGCTGTGCCTATGGGGAGGAGAAATGGGTCATATGGACAAATGAAAATCTTTCTTTCATATTTACCATTTTTTTTTTCTTTTTTTCTGGAAATAAGGAGGAACTGTTGTACAGGATTAGGTAATTTGTCCAAAATCAGAGAGGGAGCCTGTGCTGGAGCTTGAAACAGCTTGCAGATCAAAACTGATTTTCTTTCCCTGTGTGGACAAAAAGAAATTAAGTTGGAAGGGAAACAAAATCTATGGTAATGCAGTAAAATTAAGTTGAATTCAAGCTTTAAACCCTGCTGCCTCTGCCTGGTTCTGAAACACAGGGAGCAGTTGGTGAATCCTTGGTGAAGCTGCATTTCTCCATGTTTTAATGGAGCCAATGACAACATGAAAAGCAGCTTGATACTGTAATACAAGAGAGACGGAGATGATAATTATGGCAGTCAACAAATATTTTTAAATAATCTTTGGTACAGCCTATACTTCAACACACTCCAAGCAGTTGTCTGGCATGGAGGACCTTGCACCCAAAATATTTCATCCTTTGAACCTCTCAAAAAGAGAATTCCCATAGAAATTCCCAGTTCTGCCTCCTGAGCAAGGCCTAGAAATTTTGGGGGAGAGATCTAAATGGCCAGGAGCCACTCTAAAGATGTAAGAATAAATAAAACTGAGTTTAGTGCCTGACAATGTTACTAAGGGTTTATTTTACATCTAGTTTGTGGGTCTGGTCAGATGTTTGCTTGTTTGTTTTTTCCCAAAGAATAATTTTATTTGTAATACAAATTTTGATTATGTATTTTATAAATGGAATTATAATGGTGGGAAATTCCCATTCAGTTAAAAAAAAATAAATTATGAAATAATGTTGAAAGGGCCAAAATATGTCATTCTAACATTACAGGATCAAAAATCTTTATTTCATCATTCTAAGCAGGTTTTCATTCTAAAATGGTCTTTATTTCATATAAAATACCAGACACTAATATAAATAAGGAAATGTTTGCATTTGTAATGATCTGGTTTAGTTTGATTTATTTGACTGCTGGCCTGATTTTTATGTTGAGTTTTGTGAAGAAACAGATGAGGTTGTCCTATAAGGAGATAAAAGTTCTTCATCCACCAAATCCCTTCTTTAAATTGTTTTTAGGACTCCTTTAAACATTAAAAAAAATATTTCCCTGAAAGGAAAACAAGTATGATCATTCATAGTTTAAATGGAGGGGGGGAAATTAAGAACAAAGATGTGGTGGGATTTTCAGAAACATCTATGTGACTCAGGAGCAGAAGTCTCAAGTAAGGTTCTGTTGATTTATCTATCAGTCTCTAACAAAAGTTACTCCAGTGAAATATTAGGAGGAGCCCTCTCTACATGTAGCTTTATGTCTTCTTTAATCTATCACTTGTCTGACCTCCTGTGTCCTAATGTTCCTGTACAGCAGCTTTGCTCTTACTCAGGGAAATTTTCCTACATTTAATCTTTCTGCATAATCAGGTTGCCATCCACTGCAAACACATCGCAGGCCACAGACTCCGTACACCTGACCTGGCATTTACTCCAGCCCACAGTTTCTTAGTGCAATCCATAAAGGACATTTGGCATTGCTCTGCCTTGCCAAATCCACCTCAGGGTTGAGCTTCATATGTTCTCTTTTGCATCAGTTCCTTTAAAGATGGTGCTTTCTTTAATGAGCTGTCAGAGCTAAGCATTTCTCTGCAGTTAAATGGGACCACAGCTTCCTTGAATTTATTTCTGCTAATAACCACTGAGCATATACACTGAGAATATACATTGTCCCCATCTGCAGGCTGTGAGTTAATGAAAGGGAAGGTGGATGGGAAACTCAGAGTATCAGAGCCATCAGGTTATCTTTAACATCACCATTTAGGCTAGGACACAGAAAAGTGAGGGTTTGTCATACCAGATTGAACTGATGACCCTTCAAGTACTGTTGGCAACATTCTGCTTCTGGTCTTTAGGTAAAAGGCAAAGGAAGCCATAAAGATGTTCTAAATGTTGACTACCTATATTAAGTTAGCATGTCTTTCATTCTTGCCAAAGGATATGGGAATGGAGAGAAAGAAAATTTTCCTTTTATTCTTCTGTTTTTACTTTTATTATTTTGCTGAGGATGAGCTATGGTTTTCAGAGCTTTAAAGAAACTTTGGATGCTGGTTCCTCAACCAAAGTTCCTGCTTTAGTGGCCTGATTTCAGCTGTGCCAAATGCTTTGCATTCCCTTGATTTTGAATCAAGTCAGGATTTTCAAGTGTGTAACACATTGAGGTTTTGGATTCCTCCAAACCAGAAATTCAGGCCAAAAAGCAGGTTCTTAACACAGTGGAATTTCATCATCCTGAATGCTTTGCTTACCTCAAGGATTCAGTCTGCAAAATGCAAGTGACTGAGAAATAAGAACTGAAAATAAGTTACAGAAAGAAACTCATGCACTTCATGCTGGTACTTTTTTTTTACCTTTTTTATTTTTTTTTTCTTTCTGAACAGCTATCATGCTTAGCAACATCTCAGTCCTAAAATAGATTAAGAGTTTGGGAGTTGTTCCAATTCCAGTCCAGTCCACATCAATTCCCAGAAAATAACATATTGCTGCTGAAAAGGTGTATTTGTCAGTCATTCAAACTGAGAAAACATGCCACCTGAATAAATACTTTCACCTAGTGAAAAACTAAGGCAAATATTCTGTTTTAAAACATAATTCTTTCAGTCATAATTTTATGAGTTTCTGTTTTGGTTTCGTTCTTTTATCAACCATACAATTCCATTGTCAGGGAAACATCAGTCTTCAAACACAGAGCCAGATCTGTCCTGCACAACTGACAGTCTGTGGTTTGCTGTTAATAAAGGTAAAATCAGAACTCAGGGATACCAATAACTTTAACCACACCAAAAAAAAAAAAAAAAAAAAAAAAAAAAAAAATCCCCCACAAAATCAAATGATGCAACAGAGCTGGTAAGGACTGATTTCTTTAAAAACTCATTCTGTTTGTTTTTCCTCTTAGCATGTTTTCATCTAACATCTCTAACCAAATGAGTGAGTCTTGTAGAAACCTTCAACTGTATCTTTGCCCTTGAATAAAACCACCTGAGAATCATTCCCTTTTGCCCTGGCCCCACAGAGCTGATGCTGATACAGCTCCATTACTCTCACATGACAAATGGATGCCCATCTCCAAACTTCTCACTGGAAATGGGTCTCAGAGCTTCTTAACCCTCTTAACCTGTGCCCAGTAATTCTCTGACTAGAGATAGGTATCTCAACCCCATGAAAAGGGGAAATCCTTGTCCATGCCATGGCCTTGTTAGGGAATGAAAAAGTTTGGAGTAGAAGAGGAGGGACTTAGGAAGAAGTGGATGAGGAGACAGTATAATTGCTTTGGCCTTCTTTCCACAGCAAGTCAGACCAATAAGTATTTTTTCTCTGCTAACAGAAGGGAATATACCTATAAAAAAGCCTATATGCATATTCTATTACCTGTGGCAGAAAGAACAGACACAGAAAGATTATTCACAACTTTCCTTGACTGATACCAGATATTCCTCAAGTTTCACCAAAGTGTAAGAGTACTGAAATTTTGAATTCAATGAGAGGTTTGCAAATAAAGTAGAAGAAAAGGATGGCTTTCTAGTTCACTTAGGGAAGTCATAGCTTAGAGCTTGGGTTTGCAGCTATCAAAAGTTCACAGTTTCTACCCTGAGGTAGGATTTCATTTGGCTAAGGTCTGGTGAGACAAGAATCATAGGGAGCACTCAGGAAATCTGTAAGGACTTCTAGAATAAAAAACCCCAAACCAAAACCACATTTTCTAAAACTCTACCTCAACTTCTCTTAACCTTGCTGCATTTTTTTTTTTCTTTTAGCTTCTAAATCAGCTTTTGGTCACTTAAGTGCCTTCTTAAGACTGTTTCCAAATACCTTTCCTTCCAGTGTGGAATATCATGGCTACACAGCAGGGATTTTGTACAAGTTGCTTTATGTTTCTATATGCTCCAGTTCCCTGTTATCCAAAAAGAAAAAAAAAAAAAAGCTTTTAATTCTTCATTGTAACTTTTTCCTTCCCCAAAGGGTACAGAAAAAAAGAATCCCTTAAAGTTATCTTTAAATAGGCATCAGATTTCATAAAATATTCTGGATATTACTTTCCATGAGGATTTCAATAAGATTGCTACTACAAGTCAGCATTTTAAGGAGAAGGTAGCTTTTGATATCAAGGTTTGTTTATATTTAGGAAAAAAAAAAAAAAAAAAAGAGCCAGCTCTAATCATACTTTATCTGCTTTTCTTTTTAAAGCTGCTGTTTGTTGGGTAGAGAGATCATTTTTACAAAGAGTTTTTACAGTGGACCCACTAGGCATTATTAGAATCAAACTGATGATATTCCTCCTTAGGGTAAAGAAATGGAGATAAGAGAAGTAAATACAATATTCAAGGTAATTTTTAATAAAACTGAAACTTGAAAAAAAAACAAAAGCACCTGTGCTTTCTTCAAATTTAGATTATTCCCTTGATCTTGAGAATAAATGCAACAATTTGCAACCAAACTAATTTTCTGAAGCAGAGAGGGTAGAAGCAGTAGTTTTATAATAGGATATATTTGGAAGTTTAACCACAGAGATGTAACCATTTTCTTTACACACAGCATCTGATATGAAAAGAAAGTAACTAGTTGAATAATAATTGTGGGTTGAAGAATATATTTTGAAACTGCTTTAGCAACTTAAGCAGGCAAACATTTTCCAAAAAAATATTTACTTTCTTCAGGGATGTGCATGGAATGATGTAAAATATCCTTATTTTGTATTATGCAAATACAGGGTTATTTGCTCTTTGCCCAAAGTTAGGAATATACACATATACAAGTATGTACATGTGTTATTTATAATCTGAAAACATTGACTAGAACAGAAGTTATAATAATCCAGTTTGCTCAAGTCTTTGCCCACATAGTCAGAAAGCTAAACAAAATAATGAGTTTTCTACCCATCTAGTGCTGGGGAAAATCCCTCTAACTGGAAAAAATATAAACTCTAATGGTTCCATGAATGGGCTTGGATCAAGTGAACTTCTTAATGTTATTAGTTTCAAATTATTTTCCTCTTTCCAGTCTTTCCTGTTATCATAAATTGTTTCAAAAGTCAAAATTTAAAATCTCTGCTGACTAAAAACCCTTTCTTTTTTACAAATAATCTCTAGGTGGTCTATTCATGTACTTCCTGTCATCTCTACTTCCTTTTCCTTTTTCTTTAATATTAAACTATCAAAAAAGAAAAATATTTCCTGAGAAAACCTTTGGTTTTAACAAACTGCCACGCTCCAGCCAGCTCCTTCCAAATATTTTGGTGAAAAGTTTCAAAACCCCTCTGTTTTTTCCTCGCCCTCCTATACTAATGCCTTACTCCTTTGCAATCATGACAGGAAAGGGTCAGGGCTCAACTTTCCTCAGTATAAACACAGAGCCCATGGGAACATGCATGTGTTTGAGTTCTTGCAGCTTTTTAACCTTTTTAAGCTGCAAGTGGCACCATTAACCCCACTAAGACCATTCACAAGCCACAGTGCCCACTGCCTCTGGCCTCAGTTCCCAGCACTAATCCTGCTGACAGAATGGGAAATTTTTTCTAATAACTTGATTTAAATGGGAGGCAATGCCAAATGTGACTTTTTCTCTACTAAAGGTTGTGATGTACATGCTGGGTGAATATCCTCAGCTTGCTGCTTCACTTACCTTAATAATGAGACCTACCTCCTGAGGGCCATTCAACCTGTTCTCTTACATTCCTATCTCTCCTGTGACTATAGAGGAAAAGTCTCTTAGATTGGATATTTAACTTCTGGCTAGCTAAAAATGAAAGGATTCATCCCACGTTATTTTATTCTGGTTTGAGTCTGAGCTCAAGGTTGGAGATGCCAGCAGAGCTCTTCCACTGACACCCACAGGCTTTGCCTTGCATCTTTCCACCACAGTCACCCTAAAAACAAAAGACCAATGCCTAAAACACTTCTTTATTTGCCACTGTCACTTTAGATGCAGCTTTCCCCATATCAAAAGAGGAAATGCCAAAAGTGTCACAGTAAATGTAATTACCATGGTCTGGTAAATGTTTGGGGCTTGGGCTTTTGTGTTTGTTTGTTTTCTTCTTTAATAAGCAGCAGCACACAGCTTTCACATCTACTTCTCCACTAAAAAAGTTTACATATCAAAAAAAAAAAAAAAAAAAACACAAGTGAGAAGATCCCATAAAAAGAGATTAACTGACAATAAAGCAGAACTTAAGTGACACCAAACTCTCCTTGTCTCACAGGCACATGCACACACAGGGTCCCATCTGCTGGGTCCAGATAACTCATTTGCAGGGGGCACGACGAATGGGTCGGTTTTGAGCAGTCAGAATCAGCTGCAGCACACGTGCCTCTTGCTCTCTAATTCTTTATTGTTGTTCCATGAACTCTGGTGGCCTCAAGCAGCAGGAGACAGGGACACATGTAACAGCTCTCACCCTCTGGCCCAGATACCAACCCCTTTTTTGTGTGTGTGTGTGTGTGCTGTGTGTGTGTTAGGTTACAAACACTTCCCAGGACTCCCATTCAGTACTGCAGAATTCTGAGCACTTGACTGATGCTTGCACAGAGCTCATTTGCTGTCCCTTTTAGCAATGCCCCTGCTCAGGAGGATAAAACATTCACAAGCCATCCAGGCTTTCCACAAATAAACATTTACAAAAGCTCTACCAGAAAAAAAAAAAAATCCAGCAAATCTGTCTTTGCACCAGAAATTCAGCAATAGGGAGCCAAACAGGCTTTTTTTTTCTTTTTTTTTTTTTCCCAAGTAACAAGGAGGTACTGCCCACACTTGGCTTATCTGGGCAGTGATTTACATTTATAACTCCCCGTGAAGAAGAGGTATCCGCTCTCTGTGACCCCAGTAAATCAAAAGCAGACAGGTCACAACTTTAACTTATTTCTTTGCTTGCCATTCCCCCAACATGCAGAATTGTATGAAACACATGCATAATACATAATATAGATCTGGTGCAGACCATCTGACTTCTTTTAACCCCCTTCCCAGCTCTGTGTTTTAATGGTACTGAATTTAGACCTGGCGTTGTGGTTTCTTTCCGTGGCTTTTGAAAGTATTTGGCCAGAGTTTGTTCTCTGCATTTCCAATGAGGTCAGTAAGTAACTCAGTGTTTCCACAGATGTTTTCCTGAGTAGAATCTGTCATTAATATTTAAATTGTATAAGTGTGCCTATAGCTAGATAAGTACAGGTAGAGAGAAGTATATAGATAAGTCTGTACCTATATAGAAATAAAAAGACAGAGGCATACATGTTGCATTTGATGGAATGTGGAAGGTATCCTTCTCCTTATCATGCATGGTTATTATTATTTACTGTAAATCATCATATGCTGATATGATATTGCTTCTGTTCAGACAGGTGTAAGTACCCCAGGCAGCTTTGGACTTCTGAGTTAGCAGAGGAGAGATATGAGTTTGGGTGTCAGCATTAGAAGCTTTCTTTCTTGTCTACCTGAAGCCTTGCAACAAGCAAATATCATGATATTTATTTTTTTTTTCAGAATATCTTTGGCAAATCTGCAAACATGTCCACATAAAGCACAGCTCAATCCAGCACTGATCAGGGGTGAAATAACTCTTCAGAACAGACTTTCTGCAACAAGAGTGCCTTGAAGATGAAAGGCAGATGGTGTGACTGAGCATATCATACCTTGCCTTTGCAAAATGACAGCTTTGGAAAGTCTGGAAGAGAAAAACTGCATTTCTTTAATAGAAATTATTCAGGTTTTGCCCCTTTATTTTGGGATGGCCCAGGAATCTCCAGTGCCCAGTTGCAGATATTTCAGAAAAAAATGTGTCTAAAATATAAGAGAAGTAAGAGTCCATCTCACAGTGAAATGTAATTACACCTAAAATCTCTGGAATAAGAAGTTAAAATGAAATATTTTGGCCTCAGATTTTTACCCAGAAATGATGGTCTGAAAAGATACGAATCCGGGCTATGCCTGTGCTAGCAGATGAGATAAATGAGGATCTCATTTGACCTGGCATGGTTGTATTGAATTAATGCAAACTACTCTTAACCCCATTTCCCCTCACTCCTCCTCCCCAAAAAGCCCCACAGGAGGTCATCATCTTGGCTATATGGTCCCTGGCCCATGCAATCCCCCTATATCAAGAAAGTCCTTAAAGATGGATCACACCTTATGTTTCAGAGGGAAGTAAACTGCTAATAAATCACTTCTAGATGCCAACTAAATCATTAACCAATATCTTAGTTGTATTTTCTTTTTTTTTTTTTAAAGTCATGCAACTCTGCTTCCTTACCCAAACAGCAAGGAAAAAAAACCTGTGCTCAGATTAATCCTGCTAATTCAGCAATGCAGAAGTTTGGTGCTGGGGTTAGAACATTTACAGCACGGGGCTTTTAGCTCCAACCCTTGCTTCCAGCACTGTTTCTGTGTTCCATGAAATAACTGTTTAATGCAAAATAAAGAGTCCTTTGAACATGGACTGGGGCCCACACCCACCTCACATGAGCACTAACTGCTGAACTCATAAGTCACGTTGCTTCTTGCTCTTGATGTCTCAAGGAACAGTTTATAATTCTCTGCACGGAATCTTACTGCAACAAAATAAGTGAAGAATCACCCCACCCTCACGTGGATGATAAGTAGGATGTTCCTGGAAAGCACTGACTTGAAGTTGCCTCAAAATGAGATGGATCCCGAGCCCTTGCCAAGCAGAAGCTTCTACTGTTTGGTGAGGTAGACAAGGAAAGTTCAGTCCAATTTGAACCCAAATCAATATTTCTGTGAGTAGCTGTGGAGTGCCAGCAGCATTAGACACACTGCTGATAAAAATCACAGCAAATTTCAGGGGTATCCTGGTGTTCCTTATGCAGTAGAAATGCTCGGAAAGCTCTTGATGAACAAGTCCTTCAGGGGACACTGCAGGAGAAGGATGAAGGAGGAGAAAGATGGCAACTGGCCAGAACTATAGCATTCTGGGTATGTACATGGAAGGACTGAAGGTACATAGGGAACTTCAATACAGGGATAACAGAGTCAAATTTTTCCTCTTTCTTCTCAACCAGGAGGAGGCTGGCCTTGTCCAGATACAATCATAGAATCATTTTGGTTGGAAGGGAATCTAAAGGTCATCTAGTCAAACCCTCTCGCAGTAATTAAGGGGTTTTTATCAAGCCTCACCTTGAATATCTCCAGGGATGAGGCCTCAACTGCCTCCATGGGCAACCTCTTCCATTTTTCCACTACCCTCATGGGAAAGAACTTGTTCCTCACATCCAATCTAAATCTGCTCTTCCCTAATTCAAAACCATTTCCCCTCATCCTATCACTCCAGGCCCTTGCAAACAATCCCTCTCCACCCTTCCTGTAGCCCCTTCAGATACTGGAACGTCCCCATTAGGTCTCCCTGGAGCCTTTTCTCCAGGCTGAACAACCCCAGCTGCCTCAGCCTGTCCACACAAAATGGTTCCAGCCCCCTGTCTGAGACAAATTCTGAAGGACATTCACTGATGTCCAGACCAAAAAGATACTAAAAACAGCACCAGCAGCTAAGCAGTGTGCAGACCCATAACTCAGTGATTGAACCTCTACTCTGTCCTATTGGATTTCCTGGTGCAGAAGCAGCTTTGGTGTCTTTATGTGCCAGCAGACCCCATAAAAAGAAATCAGCAGTTTGCTGTTTCCATCCTTCATCACTACCATGAACCTTTAACAAACCTCATACGAGCAGAGGTTGCCAAATTGATTGCTGAACTAAAACTGATGGTTGCCTAGGTACACATGGCCTCATGACCTAATTCTGCTTGGGATCTGCAAGCAGGATGTACTCCTGGCTGCTAATACATCTATTGGCTTCCAGGAGAAATGCAGTTTTCCCTGAGCTGGAACCAACCAGGAGTAAAACTGAATGGGAGAGGAGTGATTTTCTGCCATCTCTTCAAGTTGTTTATTAAACTCACTACAAAATCAAGCAGTCTCCAAGTCACAGAATAAAGCTTGTTCAGGTGAGAGCAAGACCTGAGCCCTGGTTTAAAAGAAAGAGAGGAATTGGTACTTTTAATGTTTTAAGACAAGGCTCAACTTAGAATAAATGGAGATCTGGGAATGCTGTGAGCAGGGAGGGCAAACAAGCAAAATTCTATAAATACAGTACCTATGGCAAATGGGACTAAAGATAATTCCAATTATTTAATCTTATAATGGACAAAATAAATAACTGAATTAGGTAATTCATTGCTAATGAAAAAGTTGCTAAAATGGGAACACAATCCTGCAAATTTGACAGGGCTACAAGAGGCCATAACACTCCTTCATCTTCAACTGAATAATTTAAAAAAATGATATTTTTTGTTTAAGGAAGGAAACTCAGATGCTTGTGCCTATATTTTGTGTATTTATCTGTATTCTACAATTCTATCATTCTATGATATTTTACTTTTGAAGAAAAAAATACTTATGTATTTTAAAGGCAAAAGGTTTTAAATAACAAAGGAAGGTTAATCTATGTCATATATATGTCATTAATGCACTTCATTTGTTTGTCACATTCTATCACCAAAGCAAAATACTTGGTAACACCCTAACATATGTAGGGATAAGCTCAAAAACTGCTGAGATGCAATTGAACTTCACTCATATGAGCACAGCTTATGTCAATTTTGTATTTCTAATAATATCAACAGCTGTAATTAGCTCTATGTACCAATAAGTAAATTATTAGAATAAATTCTTAATACTTACCTGGATAACAAAATGATATTTTTCTTACTCCTTTTATTTTTTTCTCAACTGCCTGCCCTATTAAAATTGCAAACTTCTCTTCTTTGGTTTTGACTTGAAAGTTTTGTTTTAAAAATGTCATTTACCTGTTGTTCCATATGAGATAATCTCTACAAAGTGCTCTGTGATGGTGTTTAAGCCAGAAATTCTGTGGCATCTCCTTCATTAAAGTCCCTTACAAACAGGTTTGAGGATCATCCCTGAGAAGAAGCATAGGTGGAGCTGATCCTGCCCTGGGGCTGAGGCATGGAGGAGGTGACCTTTTGAGGTCCCTTCCAGCCTTACAAGTCCAGGTTTCACTATTCTGATCCAGTGAATTCCCATCCTCCCTCAAAATGAAAACACTGTTAGAGCAGATATTTATGGAGGTCCCAGGAGAGCTCATTAGAGTGAGGTGAGATTGTGTTTTAACCCTCTTATTTTTTCATTGCAGAAACCAACTAAAATGTAAATTGTAACCAAGACAGAGAAACAGGGAGATAAACAAATATCCCACACTTGCTGGAATTAAACCACTTTTACAATTGTCCACTTTGGAATGTGCTTTTGAAATGTTTTACTTAGGCTCCAGTAAGTTCTTGGACATAGGAGAAGATGGACCTGATGTGGTTGAGAAATATCTGGGTTTAGTTCTGAGAAAAACTAATTTGTGCTTAGAAGTCTAACCCAGCTGTCAGACTGCAAGTGAGCCAGACCAGGCTTTCATGTTTTGATCAGCTGTTAAACCTAGGAGAACTCATGAAAAACAAGAGCTGAGCTGATCTTTAAGCATCCACAGAAAAGTGAGAAGAGCTGGGGGTGAGCATGGGGGTAGGAGAGGGTGTGGAAGGGGAACGTGAGTTCACCACCAACTACATGGACTGGGGAAATCAGGTTTAATCAAGTTCTACTATACTTGCACACTTAGGAGGCAAAAATAGAAAAGATTTATTATATTCATTGCCTGGTTTTAGTCTCAGCAGGAGGCTGAAACAAGTCTCTCCCCATAAAATCTGACTGATTTTAGTTATAAGTGCCCCTTGGAGTTTGAGACCGATCATAGATTATAAAGGTTTGGGTATATTTTTCCCCCTAGACACTGATAAAGACTGTAGAGAGCACATCTTCAGCACTGTTCTGTATAGCTAGTAGCTAGATAAAGACACATAGATTAGGGAATGTGGGTCAAAAATTGAGAAAACTGTTCCAGACTGACTGGACATGCACTGTCGAAGGATGATGGCTGCAGGCAGCCACTGCTAAGAGGTTATTGGAGGAAGAAATACAGATTGATCATTACTGGATTTGTCAGTTTGCAGCCAGATTTTTAGGAAAAGAACAGTGTCTTGGATTGTCTTCATGAAAACCTGTGTCTGAATCTTTTGGGTGGCTAATAAAAAATATTTAAGAGTAGGTGTCTGATTTAAGAGTTCATACATATATATATATATGCCTCAATGAGTTGGTTTCATTACTCAGATCAAACAGCTGTTACCAGGTATAGGTGATGCTAATTTGATGCAATTTATTGCAGATAATGGGACTGTTCATGATACTCAAGCTTCTCAACAACAGGTAAGTTCATATCTTCCAGCAGTCTCAGGAGTAGCTAACCAGGAATAAGATACATACTTTCCTCACATGTTTTTATACATTCAAACAAATAAATGTTTAAATTATAGAATCCAGAACTGCTTTTCCCCACCTGCTAACCATTGTTTTACCAGCTCTCATTTTGCCTTTATTCCCTTCCCATGTTTGTTGTTTTCCTCATATCCTATGATTTAAATGCAATATTATGTGTGGACTTGCTCCTCTTATTTTAGTGGTATCCAGTAACTGATCTGTAATCCTTTGGGAATGAAAGACTAATTCTGTGAGGTTAACATAGAAGATTTCACCTTCTACTCATATGATTACTTTCACTCTGCAGGGATTTCATGTCCACCACAGAAATTTTATGAACCCATAAACCTAAACAGAAATGCTGAAATCCTTCTCTTCAGTTCCACATTTAGCCATGGATGCTGCAGAGTTCATTTGTCCTCATGGAAACACAACTTTTAAAGTAACTCACTCTTTCCTGTGGTCCCCAAATTAGCTATGATATGTTATATACATAAAACCACTCTTACTTTCCCTCCTATTGCTTCTCATGAACTTGATCTTCTTGAGTCACTGAAGGATTATATAGTTGAGGCAGAAAAATGGGTGAAAATACAGAGAAAGGCTTTTTTGGGGGGGTTAAGGCAAACTGAGGCAGTTGGGTCATGGTACCCAGATTTTTTTCAAACCATGTAGGATAAGAGAAGGTTCATGGATACTAAGGTTGGGAAATGATCCAGGGTAAAGAAGCTAACATTTCCAGCTTCAGATGAAGGCCCAAACAAGACTGCTACCCCAGGAGAACTGTGGTCTGGACAAGGTGGAGATCTTGGCTTTGAAGTGTCTGGACTCAAGACCAGTATAATTTATTTTCCTGGTACAGAGGAGCCTCAGCAACTGGGCAAACCTTAAAATAGTTCCTGACCTGAGCCCCAGCTCATTTTTATTGTGCCTTCACTCCTTGTCCCACAACTTGAGATCTGGATACAACCCAGCTCTCAGCTGCCAGAGACCTCTCACAGCATTTACTTCAACCATTGATTAAAACATTGGTTTTTTGTTTGTTTTTTTTTTTTCCAGTGGCAATGTCCTTGTGAATGATGCACCCAGGACTTGGTGGGAAGGAAAGGAGAACATGTTGGGGTAAAGCTGGATAAATGAGTACCTGTATCCAGGTGTATGCAGTGCATGTGGAGCTAATTTTCACAGTGTGAAAAAAATGTAGAGCACTAACAACTGCTTTCACTTGGATGAGTGACTTTGGGTGACTTGGATGAGACTTTGGGAGGAATCCTGGTAGCAAAAAAATGACCCATCTGGAAAGCCAGCAGAGATAAATTATGAATTCCTCACCCACAGAAATCTCCTACTAATTATCTGCTGCCCATTTTAAGACACTAGAGAGGAGAACTGTGCTTTTGGGAAGCAATCCTAGCTGCTTGCACAGTGACCTGAAATCCTCAGCTATGTCACTAATCCTGCACAAGGACCATTTCTTCCACTACTGAGAAATTCAGGCCCCCAAACTGGCAAAACTGCAAAGCTAAAACTAGATATGGAAGGTAGGAGTTGGCATGCATATGACAAAATGGAAGGGAATTACAGACAGATGATATGTAAAGAGAAAAAAAATGATATTTGAGAAGAAAGGACAAAACACTATCACAAGTAGAGAAACTAAGGGAAAGAAGAAACCAAGTCAAAGTGAGGATGGGGAAAAGCTGGAGAGGGAAAATAAATCAGAAAGCTTTTCTCTATTTTCAAATCCCCTTTTATTTGACAGAGGAATTTCTGATTTGCATTGCTGTAAAGGCATTCCAAAACAAAACCTGGGAGATTCATTCCATCTCACTACAAGCACAGTTAGATAGCTCTCTCACTTTACCTCCTATTTTCCAGTCATTCTAGGCAGAGTTTATGCAATTCATGCAATTAGAAATATATTTCAATAGAGGAGAGTTGAGCTCACCTTTTAAGCATCTCCCATCACTTTGGAATAAGAACTTGTGAGCAATTTAATTTCTCTTGATAATATTATTCAGAACCTGTTTTTATTTTCTTATCAAAGCTATTTAAAATCATGAACTTCACTGTGTGATAATTTACTTCGTAACACTTTTATTTCTCCTTTAAGTTTTTTATTATTAATGAAGATGCATTTTTTATAGCACAGAATGCTGATACCTTTACTTACAAAGAGAGTAGGAAAGTGTCATTTGATCATCTAATGACCTCTGGTGGATGAATCTAATTGACTCACAAACACATAATGTCTCACACAGGTTTTACCTTGTATTGATTTCATTACTACCAGGCTGTGCACAGACAGCTTCTCCGTGCTGCAGAAACCCTCAGACTTTAAAAATAATTCTATCCCAAGACAGGAGGAAAAGTCACGTGCCCCAAAGTGTCTCAGGAGCTGAAACCAATAAAAACTTCTAATAATAAAATAGTCATCAAGTCTAACTTGATCCAATTCTCTTCTTGTGATCCCGAAGGCTCTTCCTCTTGTGCATTTGGTGCAACGCACACAAAAGATGGATACTTGGCCTATGTGGTTTTGATTCTCCTTTCCTCCCATGAGCTGTATTTTTACATTGCACACTGAGAAGCTGATTTCCTTGCCCCCCTCCCCTGCTAGAAAGATTTTAAATGCTGCATTTCAATATATTTCAAAAATATTTCAAAAAATGAAAGTATGCTTTTCCTCCCAAGTCTCGTTACTCTCTGGTTCTCCTGAAAGGCAAAAACTTACAAAGCAAAGGGGAGGGTAGCTCAGCAATGTTAAATCTTCACATGAGATGGTTTTAGAAGGTGAGATACATGGAAAAGCAGTAAAATAGTTAAATTAACAAGTCTTAGCCTGTAGATCAGCATTCAGAATGAGACCCTGTGTTTATGAGACCTCCACTTGGGTTGAGGTTTTAGAATCTAAACATCATTGAACATTAATGCTCTGCTAAGGGGGTGTTTTCAGGTCCCTTCAGAAGCCTTTTCTGTCTCTAATTTTGGGGGAAATTTGATGTGGTTTCCAATAAAACAGTGTAAATCTAGGGAAAAGACAGTGTGGATTTACAGCAGTGTCATGGGAATTACTGTCTGCCCCATGGTTCTGTGGTTCCTTAGAGAGTGGAGAGAAGGTTGGGGGTCTGTATTGGTTACACCATGGGATAACAAGGGAACTCATGAAAAAAACTTGCAACACAGGACATATGAGGACCTCTTGCTACTCAACAGCAAACAAATTAATGAAAAAAATAGTAAAGCAAGAAAAAATCTTTTCCACTTACACTCTGCTAAATATTTGAGGAGATTGTAGAAGCTTTTTGATCCTTTCAGGTATTCCTAAGTATTCTTCAAAAGCAATGCAATAAAGGTGAAACATTTCTTAAAAAAAAAGGATGAAAGAAAATTTAAAAAGCACCACTGTGGTCCTGCTTTGTAGCAGGCTCCTTAGCAAGCTGCCTTTCTTTCATTCAGTCTGGGTGACAGTTTCTTAAAAAAGCTATAAAAATACATCACCAGCTTTAATGTGGCTTTATTATTTAACTGCCAAAGCATGTAAAGTGAGACTGCACCCAGCTCCTCCAGTAGTCATGTTTTATTAATCTTTCTTCCCTTCTGTGTTTCTATAAAATACATCTGGGTTACCTGGATGTGGGTTATGCTCACAAGGGGTGTTAAGGTGCAAATGCAGATAGATGCTGTGTATGTGTTGCTGCTGGTGGTGTAAACTAGACAATAACAGCAGAGGTGAGCCTGAAGAGCTTCTCTAACATCTATTGAGGTTCTTCACTTACTGCAGAGACATTTTTGTCAGGGATTCCATGCAGATCAATATCCAAAACCCTTGTAGAATAATCTGAAGGGGGGGTGCCTGTTTTTCTAGCTCTGCCATTAAAGGTTTTGACGTGATTTCCAGCTCTCTGTATGCCCCAACACAAACCTGGAGTCATCAGACTGAAATACAAAGGGGTTTTTTTGTTCTGCCTGCGTTGCTCTCTCCCCCTATATTCTGTATTTGTTGTGAACATTCTACAGACTGAGATTCCCTCTATAACTCTCTAAAAATAGACCAACATCCTGCACCGAGCAAATCTTTCCCTCATCTAAATTACTTGCCTCCCCCTTCCCTCTCTTCCTTGCTTTTATTCCCTCACACAACCCTGGCATCACCATAAGACTCTCTTGGACAGAAAACAAAATCTTTTAACAATTCCACCAACCTGGAAGCCTCACTGGGGAGGAAATGGGAAACCTCTTCCCCTTCACTCTTGCTACCAGCAGCTGAATCAATGGAGGTCATTATATTCCTTGCCCAAGAAGTCAAAGGGTCAGGAAAGAGCAGCTTTGTTGAGGAGTTGCTCCAGCCTGATATTATGGATTTGAACAATGAAAACAGAGCTGAATTGTAAGAACCCATGTGAGATTATTTAAGGCAAGATAAAGCAATTTTCACCATTGCTATTGCAAGTGGGCTTTGGATCAGGAAGGGCATCCCTCTAGTTAGATCTCTGGATAGGATTAGTGGGTGGAAGAGGGCAGCTGGAGGGAGGAGCAGCCGTGCTAAGACAGACCTGCCAGGGCTGTGGGTGATGACCATTGACCTCCAGGGATGTAGATGGATCACCAGGTGACACTGCCTGGGTTCCCCAAATAGTCCTCTCATATCAAAGAGCAAGATTAATGAGAAAGAAAGACTCAAATGAGCTTTTTGCCAAATACAGGAAACTTCTAACCTTGTCTTGGGGAAGTGGTGAACCCTTAGGCAGTCAGTCTTGGGCATTAGGAGAGGAATTTGCAGGTCCTTTTGTTCCTTTTATTACACTGAATCACTTGAAAAAATCTTCCTGTTGTTCCTTCCTTCCTGACTGCCTGTCTTCCTTCTCTTATAAAATTAGGAAAAAAAATGTCAAGACTCAAAATAATTTCAAAGAAAGGGGAGATGTTTCCTCTCCCACTTAAGAAGCCCCAGACTGGATATTTAGAACATTTTTGGTGTTTCTCCAAATGTAGTGGGAGAGGTGAGCATGTTAGAAGCAATCTTCCCAGGAATAGCTTGAGTTTGAGTCATTGGCATTTTACAATAATAATAAAAATGAAAACCATTTCCTCAATAATTCCCAGCTTCCTCTCATTGGGATTATTTTAACTTCCTTCAAAGTTGGTGGGAAGTTGCGTGACCTCATGACAAAATGTTTGATCTCGGTGTTGCTTCAGATTTTCTCTTCATCTGGAAAGCAAGTGGATTCACCCTCATAATTCCCTTTTGAAGTTTCTTGTGGAGGATGCAGAGGATGGCATGCCTGGATTCATCCCATATTTCTTTTGATATCAAGAAAAAAAAAACACCAAAACAACCTTCACTGTAAAGGCTGTGTTGGTGTCTCACTTCTTTCAACTTACTATGCTCTGAGCTGTTAGGTTTGCCTTCAGTGCCTCTCACTAAGATGCCCAAAATTGAGTGATAAACCTAAACCCTGGGAAGCAGGAAGGATTCATCCTTAGACACAGATCAAAAGCTTGTCAGCTGTGTCTCCCAGCTGAAATTTGGTCTTTGACCACAACCCAAGGCAGCTTCAAGGCAAAGTGTGGTCAGACTGAGATGGAGGAGCACACGTGCTCTCAGTTTCTGTTATTTAGCTGGAAAATGGGAATTTATTTGGCCATGGAAGGCCTGGTCATGTGTCAAATCTCTGTGCCAACACTGAGCCAAGTAGATCTAAGAGACTTAATATATTCTCTACATGACTTGGAGGGAGTTTCCATGATTTTGGTAAAATGGTTGCTAAACTCATGGAGGAAAAAACAAATTATGAAGGTGTTTCCTCCATGGTGTCTTTTCACTATTCAGTTTTCTAAAGGGTGGGGTTGTACAGTGGTCACATATTAATAAAAATATTTGAAAGGTCTGGATTGATTGATTTATTTTTTTTTTCCAAGATATTCAGGCACCCAAAATCAGAAGTTAGGTACTGTGGAATGTCTGAAATCCCATTAGATCTCTAATTTGTACCTTTAGGTATCTGATTACCTTTAAAAATGTTGTGGGAATAGGATCTTTTGCATAATGGGCTCTGTTCTACAGAATATGCAAAAGTTACATGCATTTTGTAGTACTGAAGGGATAAAAAATGTAAAAGTTGAAAGATATCAGCTGTCAATTTAATCTCAATCACAAAACAACACCACAATCACCGTGCTTTTGTTTCTTTGTTTCACTTTCTAAAATTCCTGTAATTACATGCAATTACCTACAATGCTGGAAATTGTTTCTCCTAGACAAAGAATCTGATATTTGCCTTAACTGTACAAAATATGCAATCTCAAAAAGTGAGCAGTTTGAGTGTGGAGAAAAATGAGGCTACAGCTGTAGGATTTTGCTATGCTTTAAGTATCAAATCACAAAACCCATTACTTTCTTTATCCTACAGGCAGGCCTTGTGCTGCAGACATTGAAAACAATTGCATACCCTAGGAAAAGAAATGTGTGCTCTTTAATTGCCCCTGATTTAAACAACCCTTAATTTCATTAGTCTCTCATTTTTTTTTTTAATATGGGAAATCAAAGCAGTTTATTTTAGATATGGACCTGATTATTTTAAAAGCCTACAGGTTGTGCATTACACTATACATATACACAGGCATATGCACGTGCATTTACACACACAAAATAAACAAAAACTGTATAATTTGTGTTAGACACGTGCACAAGCCCAGATACAAGTCCACACACAAACAGGAAAATGAAAAATTGTCTTTCCTGTCACTGTAGCATCCATACCTTGAAAAATAGGAGTCTGTATGAATCAAAGGCTTTAAAAAAATAAATCCCACACAAATCATGCTTCTGCCCTGTGTTTGAAATATCTGGGGTTTTGTCATAGGCTATAATTCAAACTACTGAGTCATAAAATTAATATATCTTCTTTTTTTTCAGTGATTTTTTTTTCAAATGCTGCTTTACTTCAGCTATTGGAAAACCCTGAGCAAGCTGGGAGGATAAGTTTCAGTGTGCGTTGGTGGGATGGAGGAGGGAGACTCATTTTTTTTAAGAAGAAACATTCCATCCCCATTAATTCCAGGTTTATCACAGGCAAGAAATATGTGTATAATGGCATTACACCATCCTGCCTATACAGAACCTTTAAAACTCAACCTAAAATTGCCAAACTGGGAATTAGATCCTCTGAGATGTGCATGGCTGTGTGGTCAGTGTGCCTTGCCTATGGCCTGTGTGTAAGGATGCTCATATGGCAGTGCTGTCACTGTGATTTTACACTATCATCTCTTGTGTGTTACCTACAAGTTTTAACCTGTACATTTCTGGAAAAGTATGTGTACTCACAGACATGGAAACAGACAAAATCCCAAGGAAGAAAAGTTGCTGATGGTGGCTGTGATTGATGACAACTGAAATACTGAGCTGACTTAAGTCACGTCAAGGTTTTTTTCCTCCACAAGGCTGTTCAGCCCTTGCTTTCAGCAGAGCCCAAATTAAGTGTCATATCAAAATCTGCTTTTTTAAGCCAGCTTTTCCCACGGTGTTGAGCCAATTCAGATTTTTTTTTGTTCTTTTGAAGAAGATTCTCCCAATTTGAGATCCCCTGTAGTCAAAATATTGAATACCAGCAGCACTTGTCAGAGCCACACCATTCCTGCCAGCTTTGGAGCAAACAAAAATGCCAGGTGCTTAGGTAACAGGGGAGTATTTTGCATGTTTTACCCTGAATTCATCTCTCTGAGATAATCCTCTTCAGGTTGTTTATTTTCTTTTCCATACAACAGCACATCTGTCCAAGGGAACACAGAAACTATTGGTGGGGTAAAAATAGGTCTCAGCAGAGAGCTGAGCTTTGTCCTTTCAAAGGGTTAAAACTGGAGGAGGAAAAAGAGGGGAAAAAAAAAAAAAAAAAGAGAAGGAGAGGAAGAGAAAAAATAAAAGGTTAGTGTTTTCTGTCCATTAAAGAGAGTATTCTGCTCTGAAAACGAATTGGTCATGCATTCTTCCTGTGTTTCCTGGCAGAGAGGAGAGTGACTGCAGCACCTGCCTTCCCCAGCACCCCTCCTGCCCTCACCCCCCTGGATCTGTCCCTTATTACCCTCCTCACTTCTGGGACCAAAGGAGCTTTGAGACGCCGATATTCCTTAGTTAGCTCCATATGAAATTCCTCCTGGAACATAGCTGGAAGTTTCTGAGGTTTTTTTTTTACCCCCTTTCTCTTTTTTTTTTTTTCTTTTTTTCTTCACAGGACACAACTGTGCTCTCTCTCTCAGCAAAAGGTCTGGATAACATGAAATTTTTATGGGGAGGAATGGACAATGCTCTGTTTTATTCTTCTCCCTCACATTTTCCCTCCAGCAAATGCCATGAAAATTTACAGAAAGATTTTTTTCCTTTTGCTGGAGAGATACTTTCAAACTATTTTTTTTTTATTTCGATGCCATTAAAAATTCTCCTCACTAGTTTCTGTCCAACACTTTAAATTACCTAGTGTTTTTTTGTTTCTTCCTCAAAATTACCTCTACTTTTAATTTCTTACCTCATTTGTTGTACCTGAGCAGTGAAATGCTGACAAAAAAAATGCAGTTTGTCACATAGCAGAAAACACTTCCATTGCATATGATATTTCTCTGGTTTGGTATGAAATTTAAGGAGGAAAAAAAAAAAGATGGTTAACAACAAAAATTTATATCCTATATATTAACTAAAAGTCAGGAATATCTTTTAAAAGCCAATTATTTTCTCCAAAATAAACATACCAAATCTTCCACTTCAAAAATGAAAACTTTCCTTTTCTGTGAATACTGAAACACTGCCATCTGAAAAAGATTAAAAGAGGGAAGTTTCTAAAATAATGTCTAGACAAGACTGATTTTTTAATGAAAACTTTGATGTTGTTTTATTCACTTTCAGTGTCATGCAGAACCACTTTCTTGGGTCCCAATCCATCTCCCAAACAACTTTCCAATGGAAGAGCCATAATCCATATCCTAAACTCTCCCATATTCCAGCAGGAGAAACCCAAAAGGTTTCATCCAGCAGTAGATATCTCATCCTCCTCATGCCACTACTTTGGGATAATATTTTAGGGAACCAAGCTGCAAGCTCTGTGGGTATTTGGATTTCAAGAATATGCAACCCAACCTCATCAATATCCTATAAGGGGCAGGTGAGGTTGTGCATATTTACAGACAATTTGTGGAAAATAAAAAATACATGCCAGTTCCTTTAAAGGATAAAAACTTTTTATTTTTTTAATTTTATTTTATTTCAATGGTCATGTAAACTTAAAAGAAAGCAGGAAAAGGCTCTGACCACATTAGTGGAGGGCACATTTTCACTTTGCTCGGTCTTTTCTTAAAGTAGAAACAAAGGACAATCTGAAGTGTAGAAAATTCAACTGTATCAGAAATAAAGGTTTTTTTTCTTTTATGACTGAAAGAAGCATCTATGGAAAGTGTTGTAAAATAAGATGATTTGGAGAGTGATAAACACATATTTCTAATAAAAGATGTGGGAAAAGACAAATTTATCCCATTCTTATGATATGTGCAACCTATTAGGGCTAGCAAAATGCTTTTGATAGTGTTGTCTGAACAGGACTGGAGGAAGAATGCTCAGTGTCTCCCTGGAAGATGGCTGAAGGGTTTCAAGTGTTTGTTTGCCAGGAGAAACAGGGGAAAGCTGCCTGCAGTTGGATCCTATTAACCCTCTATTAACACAGTGTCAACAAGCAGCAATTCTGAGAATTTTGAAAAGGTTTTTCCAGTGTCTCAGCTGCATCTTTCCATTTTGCACTGAATGCACGTGCTGTGGCTGCATCTCCTGGGTAATGTAATCAACTTAGGGGAGGCATTTTTTCCATATCCAGGTATCATATCCTCCTCTACCACCAAATTGCCAGAGTGAAAAAAAAAAACAAAAAAACAAAAAGTCAAATCACTAATTAAAATTTTCCTTTTAACAGGTTACTTAAATGGAAACCACGCTTATATTGTCCTCTTGAATATACATCTTCAGGGATCACTTACATCCTTTTACCTGTTTGTGTTTTCTTGTTTGTTTTCAACAACGAAGTCGTGGCTGCACACACACCACCAACCCTACCAGGGTTATTCAATTCTTGTGTGCTTGAGGGGCACTTTCTATGATGAGATCCAGTTGTGTCCATTTTGGTGTTGCCAAGCCTTTGGCAATCTGTGCAGATTAATGAAAGGTGCTCCTTGAAACCAAATCCTCTTTCCTGAGGGTAACCCACTCTCCACTTCCAGAACCATCCCCAGGAACACACTAGGCTGAAAGATAGACGGTTCTTAAATAGTTTTGTCCTTGCTGCTCAGATTGATATCTATGAACAGATGTTAATTATAAGGCAAGCAATAGTTGAAATGCAGATGGTACAAAAAATGTCTGTGCAGACCCAATCTGTTTGGCTTTCTAGAATACTCAGCCCTGTTTTCATTGAAACTCTGGGTCTATAGGAATATGTTGCAAGGTTTTAAACAGAACACCCCTACCCCCTTGTGGCATAATGGCATTTCTGAAATGGAAATGAACACATATTAAATTGGCTTTTTTTGGTTATCAAGAGCACCTTAATCAGGTGGTGAAGCAACCTGGAACATCTGTCTTGTTCCTGCTTTACACTGCACTCTCTAGGGCTTGGCCCAGCAATTCACACTGTGTCCTACAATGACAACTCAGAAATTTGCTAAAGAAATCAAACCAACAAAAACAATAAACCAAAGCTGCAGAACTGGTGGATTTTTTTTTCCTGGCTTATGTTCACTTGTTTATTTTCCTTTCTGTTGTGTTTTATATGTCAATCCTCACTGCTGAACCAGCTCAGTTTCTGCCCATGTATTATGCAGAGGGTTACCATGCATCATGTTTCCAGGGCATGGCATGTGATGGAAGGTTGGTTCAGGATGAATTCAGATGGGTGATATTTTCACACACTGCAAGGTCACAGTGAGCAAGAAAAGTCATCTCAAACAGATTTCAGCACAGATGCCAAAACTGGCCACATAAGAGTGCTCCTTTCTTTCTGCACCAGCAGTTGCTTTATCTTCTTGTAAGTGAAGCAGCACTGTTACTCCAGGAGTACTCATATTTATAGGATAAATACTGTGAAGTAAAGATACTATTAAACATACCCAGGCATTTCAAATACTGATCACAAATTCTAATTCTCAGTTGTTCTTTGACTACATCACTTGAATTTAAAAAAACTCATGACAACTATTTTTGAGAGTTTAAAACGAGAGGTATTTTTCTTGTATCCACATGAAAAGCTGGGTATGTCCACTGTCAAGACTGGACTTTCAACAGTGACAATTAATTTAGGACACCTTCATGCTTTGTTTCTGATTTTACAGAGTAGTTCTGTAGTTCTGACTTTCAGAGTAGCATAAATTCAAATTTCATTACCTACAGGGGAAATTGTAGCTGGATGCTCTGGACTTTTGGAAACAGTCACCCAAAACTCTAACTGTGCATTCAGATGCTCTTCTACAATATTTCCTTTCCCAAGAATTTGGAAATTTTTGTGTTTTAAAAAAAATTTTTATTTAATCACTAGCTTAAATGTATCTGTAATCTTAAATGGAAATTAGATACTAGGTTTAGGAGCACTAGTTCCTTTACAGATTTTGTACTGTAGGTGTTTGGTCTCCTTTGAAATCTTCCTGTCCAAAGCATCACAGAAATTCAGTCATATTTTCTAAGAACAACCTGCTTGGCTGTTTCATTTGCAGACAAAAGATTGAGGATTTTATTTTAATATGGGCTAACCTAAAGGCTCAGAACCCAAAGACCAAATAAAATGCGTTTACTTTATCAAGGATCATGTTTGCTAAGAAGATCTCATGCTTTTTGGGGCCTGATTCATAATCATGCTTGAACTTCAAGATATTGAATTCTACCTACCATCCTCAAGGCCTCCTTTAAAGAAGGATGATCTTTGATTTTTGCATTGAATCTCTTTATACAAGGAACAGAAGCTGCAAATGTGGTGCTTTGCCCTGGTGCACATGGCTCAGAGGAACTGATACTAACAGCAACTTTGACTTCTTCAACTTTCTTTTTTTAATGTCCAGGAGTTAAGAATAAATCTGGGTCTCAGTGGGAATAGTAATGTCCTTCTATTCTCAGGGAATAAAATATCAAAACATTAGCTGAAACATTTTTCTTTTCTGTTTTATTAACTAAACGACTGCCATTCTCCTCTCCTCTCCTCTCCTCTCCTCTCCTCTCCTCTCCTCTCCTCTCCTCTCCTCTCCTCTCCTCTCCTCTCCTCTCCTCTCCTCTCCTCTCCTCTCCTCTCCTCTCCTCTCCTCTCCTCTCCTCTCCTCTCCTCTCCTCTCCTCTCCTCTCCTCTCCTCTCCTCTCCTCTCCTCTCCTCTCTCTCCTCCTCTCTCTCCTCTTTCTCTTCTCTTCTCCTCTCTTCTCTTCTCTTCTCTTCTCTTCTCTTCTCTTCTCTTCTCTTCTCTTCTCTTCTCTTCTCTTCTCTTCTCTTCTCTTCTCTTCTCTTCTCTTCTCTTCTCTTCTCTTCTCTTCTCTTCTCTTCTCTTCTCTTCTCTTCTTTCTCTTCTCTTCTCTTTTCTCTTCTCTTCTCTTCTCTTCTCTTCTTCTTCTCTTCTCTTCTCTTCTCTTCTCTTCTCTTCTCTTCTCTTTTCTCTTCTCTTCTCTTCTTTCTTCACTTCTCTTTCTACTCTTCTCTTTTTATACATTACTCAAAGAGTATCCCATTCTTCCTTCTAAAAAAAACATCCAAAAATAGACTTAGAGAAAAAAACCATATTTTCTCCCTATCCAGGTCTTGTTGGGACTGAAGTTTAATCAGGAAAATGCTGTTTTTTTCCACAAATGTAGATTAAATGATAGTGATCAGGGTGGTCTGATGGAACTTGCTGATACTGTTACCAGCCCCGTATAATGCACACAGCATTGTGTGGAACTGCAGCACACATAGACTATTGTTTTTCTGGGGAAAAAGAAAGAAAACAAAGGAGTACAATAGAACAATTTTGGCAGAGTTGTACTATCCTTCCTGCCAGTCATTCATTCCTATTTCTGGATATATGAAGTGGTTTTCTGGACTGGGTAAATCGTATCAGACACTGGACTGGGAGAATACTGTGAGCACCATCATATCCCACCCCTGGAGAACAAGTTTATCTTATTTTTAGGAGAAACAGGACAGCAGAAAAGAGCAAAGATAAAGCAGGGAAAATTCTTGTATTGTTTGTTGTTTTCATATGCACATTAATAAGAATAACACACAGCAAAGGCCAGATGCTTTCTCCTGAAAGGGACATCAACAGTCAACTGCCTTTCAAAGAAACTTCAAAGCAAAACCTGTCCTATGTATAGGTCAAAAGCCCTCTTCAAAACTGTCAGCCACTGTGTTAAACCCATGGATTTGCTTTCTTACCTAGACCTATATCTTGGCTGGAGTAGTTACAGAGGTATGAAGAGGTTACTGTAAGAGTAAAATATGACTGAGTATATTTGTGGCTTCCTTCAGTGGGTGATCACTGAAAAATATTCAAACTGTATATTTAACATGTGGTTACCTCTCCAAGCTGACTTCCTCATGTTACTTCACCTTCTCTATGCTGCTGTATAGCACAGCCCATTGCCCTTCAAAGGTGGAATCACTCTGACTTCTCCTGTACCTGTGTCTGGACTTATTTGGTGACTTCAGCTGCATAAGTCAGTATGAAAAAAATGCATTCAAAAAGCAAACATTAACCCACAAGCCCCGTTTGCCAAGATCTCTTGTCTTATGCATCTAATCCTTGAGATTTTCTTCATGTTACTCTTCACAAAACCTATTTCACCCCATTCAGGTATTTCTCTGATTTTCACTGCTCAGCATCTGAGCAGCCTGTATAAGCACCAGTTCTTTCAGCTTAGATGGAGAAATATTCTTTCCTAAAAGCTCAGTGAATGGGTAAAGCCTGGCTATGTTTTTTTAATCCCTATGAAGCAGAAGCATGCAAAGAAACCCAACTTGTGATACATTTTCAAAAAGCCAAAAAGGGTTAATTTCACACCATGATTTATTCAGGTCTGGCTAACATGTCCCTGTTTGAAGTATTGAACTGTACTATTAAACAGCTGCTTCAGAGGTTATGGAATTGCACTGATGGATGACTTGATATTTTAATATATTGAGTAAACAGCTTTCAATGTCTTTAGCATGAAAGATGAGATGGTAAGGTGATATATTCTTCCCTTCCACTTTACTCGGGAAACTGGTTCAGTGATGAGGATGTAGGTATATCAAATATTTCTAATGTTGTTGGAGAACATGTCTCCAATTGATTTAAAAACATCTCTAGGGGTAGTTTCTTAAATTAAACTTAATGATAGAATGCATCAGTTAAGATGTGTTAGATCCAGCAGACATGATAACATTATTAAAATGATAGATTTTCGTGCTTGCACTGTTTATAAGCTTTAAACATAATTTTTCCAATTAACCTGCCTGCCTTCTTAGCAGCACAGAAGCATTTAATAACAAAGGTAATGAGAAGTTCCTTTGAAGTAGTCAGAGGAATGTTCACATCAGTTATTTTGACATGTAAATAGCACCTCTTGTTCCTCTTCACTCCCTGTGTGACCTGTAGCCATTCTGTCTGGGGCTGGGGAGTTGTCATATCCATTGATTCAACCCCAATGGGTGAAGAGCCTTGAGAGGACATGAAAAGATTTCAGACAGTGTTCTGGCCTCTTCATTTGCTGGAAAGACTCAACCATTTTTTCCCATGAGCAGCGTTAGGCTGGCAAAGGAGTTAAAGTGTTCAGTGAGATTAAGCTGCTCACAGCAACCTTGTTTGGTGTAATGGATTCCAGCCTTAAGACTGGGATTCAAGCTCTGCCAAAGAACCAACACCAGCATCAGCTGAGATCCCTGGCATTCCTGATGAACAGTATTAGAACTTAAACACTGGAAGCCTGACCAAATTACAGCTGCTCCTATGTAAAACTCCTTCCACCCTCTGTGAGGTGGGAGAGTTGTCTTGGGTTCTGTATTTCCTAGCTGAGCTTTTTAGGAGAGAAATCTCCCTGAGTTTCATGGCAGAAGTTCAGTAACAAACAAATCTAGTTCAAAACCACAAAAATATTTATATTTAAATGAATAAATAAATAAACACACAAATACCAAACAAACACACAACATTTCAGAGCATAAAACTAGTTCATTAAGTTTCATTCACTGAGGAAGAGTAGCGAGAAAGAACCTATATGGAAAACACTGTTCACAAAGCAGTGTGTATTTGTGTATATGTATATTTATATGCCAATACAGAGAATCAGAATAAATGCTATTACCACCATGAAGCTGGTGGCAAAAGAAAGGGATAGGTTTGAGGAGAGACAAGAAAAAAAAACCATGAATGTCAAAGGGGGAAGCAAAGGTGAAGAATGAGAGCTTGAAAAGGCAGAGAGAATGTTTCGAGGTCTGGAGGAAATGGTCAAACAAGAAGCTGAAGCTGGAGAGGTGATGATGAGGATAAAATAGTAGTAGTTCAAGGAAGGAACTGCTGAAGCAAGGCATTCCAGGGATAAGTTGTGAGGCAGGGAGATGTGAGATGGGGATAGGTAGGAAAAGGTGAGGTTGGGGAATGCAAAGGAAGAGATCAAGAGTGGAGACTGTCCAGGGAAGTGGTTGAGTCACCATCTACAGACATATTTTAAAGACCTGTAGATGTGATGCTTAGGGACATGGTTTAGTGGAGGACTTGTGGCTACTGTGTGAACAGTTGGACTGAGAAAGAAGAATGAAAAAAAAAGGAAGAAGGAAGACATAGAGTGAATAGCAAAATATAGTAGCAATGGTTGGGAAAGGTGTGATTCCTCATACTGGCTGATTACAGTTTCTCCTCTCTCCTTCTCTAAAGGGTCCAGTTTAGGCCACAGTTGGGTGACAGAGGAGGTAGACTTTAGTAATATGCAGTATGGCATAATTATAGCCTTTGCAGAATCATAGCTGTATCTTCAAGCAAAGGAATATCCAAAAAGTTTTTCATCTAAATCCAACATGGTAGTAAATATGGAAACAAATAAAAAATCACCTCAGGAGGAATCATGACTGAAGTACTTCAAATCAAGTCCAACTGCAAATGGAATAAATGATCATCAGAAGGTCCCTTCTGACCAAACCTATCCTATCCTATCCTATCCTATCCTATCCTATCCTATCCTATCCTTTTCTGTTCCATTCCATTCCATTCCATTCCTTGTAAGATATGTGACTGCATTAACGATTAAAATTACTATTAATAACTACATAATGTATTTAATGATTCCAGTGATGATTACATAATAATGGTCACCTTATTATTCATATTGTGTGTTTTTCTTCCAAAAACCTTTTATTTTGTTTAATGAAATCAGCAAAGGAAAAAAATAGGCAGGATGAGTACACCCAGAGAAGGCAGAGAAGGAAGCCAAGCAGGTGATATCAGAAATGTTCTAAGCAGAGGAAGGCAAAGAGGCAGCAATAGCACCAAACTAGCAATAGAATAAAAGTGTTTTAAAGAGTTTATATTGAGTTGGATTGCTCAGAAAGACTTTACAAAATGCTTTAAGAAGAACAAGACTTCATCATTTGTCTGCACACAGCAATGGGCCTCACACAGGTTCTTGCACAAGTTTAAAAAAATTCAGATTGGAAGAGATGGAGAGGAAGCCACTGCTGCTAATAAGGAGACTGAAAAATTTGGCACATGTGAAGAGACAAGAAGAGCAGGACTGCATTAGTTTTACATAAAAGGCCTTGACTGAATAAGCAGGAAGAAGAGGGAAAAGCTTTTTTAAACAAAGGGCCAAAGCTGGCAAAGGAACAACAGCTTAGAAACAAGTGAACAATGATTTTAGTCTGGAAATGAGTTTTCCAACGACCAAGCACTTCATTAAGATCACTAGGATACAAAAAATCTAGCTAGTTTAAAGATGGGACTTGATAAAGTCATAAAAGGCACCATATGATATGCCTGCCTATGTTAAAGGGTGACCCAGTGATCCAAGCAATCTGTTCCAACCCTATGTTCTTGTTGTTTACAGTTTTTCTGTCCTGAAAGACAAAATAACAGCTTGTGAATACATATAATTTTATCAAAAGGAACCAAATGCTTAAGTCAAAGAAACCAAATGCATAAGTCAAAGGAACCAAAAGCATAAGTCATAGTTGCCCTGAGGCAGCTTTAACTTCAGCAACTAACTTTGAAGGGCCCAGCACTTCTCTTGTGGTTGTGGAATTCCTTGCTGACATCCTTAGGAGGCCCATGTGTGGACAGATTGCTGAATATGAAGTGGAAATTGGCAGAATGGATCAGAGAGGAGAATATAGCCCTCAGCAAATCTCTTTGCATCTTGCTGACCTTGGCAAACATTACAGCTGTTTTTCCCAAGTAAGATAAGATGCTTTTTAACCATCTTCTCCAGTAAATAAGGCACAAAGATGGGAATGTGCCTTAAGAGATTTCCAATCTCCTCATTGCATACACATATTTATAGAAATATTTTTATTTAAGACAGTAGTGAAAACAAACAAACAAATAAAATAAATAGATCTATTCTTGGGTAACCTTGGATAAGTTTTTTTTTTAATGTAAGTATTAGAAAGGACAATAACCAGGGTCACTGCTCTGGTGGCCCCTGCTGCTCATCAAGAGAGAAGCACTGGTGATAAATCTGGCCATGGATGGTAGTTTTGAACAGCAGTGATGCTTCAAGGCTGCAGGATCTAGAGGAAGGCTTGGAAATGTGGGTGCAGAGTCAGAACAGTGGAGTTCTGGAAAGCAGACTAGGTCAGTGGAAACAGATATACAGAATTCTCTGAAAGTGGCCAGGAAAGGAGGAGATGCTACAGAAGAGCTGACATCTGAAAAAAAAACTTACTGAAGAGTTCTGGAACAAATGCTCCATGCAGAAAAAGCAAGTGCTTCAAGCAGGTCTGCTGGCTAATCAAGGAACTTCTTGATGAACCAAAAATGCTGAAAGGGAGCATATATGAAGGGAAAATAAGGAAGATAAACACTGGAGGAGCATAAAAGCTTTCCTTCCTCTCTTAGGGATGAAAGAAAACCACCAAAATTCATCTGGCACTAAGAGAGAGGAATCCACATGTGTGATGGTAGCAGAAGGAAGCTGAAATAAAATGCATCTGGATCCATCTCTGGATGTAGGAGACAACCTAATCTTCATCATTGTGGAAAAAAAATGAAATGCACAATGTCTTCTGTATCAGTTTTCAAAGGCAAGGACTGCTCCAGACCTCTGTGTACTGGCACAGCTTGGTAAGGAAGAGGGAAGCCAAGAGTGAGGAAGGAATAGACAAGGAACTCAAAGCTATCAAATCCACTGGACTAGATAAATTGTGTCTGAAAGTGTCAACTGAAGTGTCTGGGTGAGGCCTCTGTCAGTGATGAAAAATTGCTCAAGATTGCTGTTGGTGACTGGAAAAGGCTAAAGGTTTTCCCACCTTCAAGAAGGGCGTGGAGGAGGAGCTGAAGAACTATGAGACAGCCAAGCCTGGAAAGGTATTTCCAAATACATAAAGGACAAGAGAGCATTTCAACAGGGATTTATCAGGGGGAAATAATATTTGAACATTGATTTCCTTCTGTAATGAAATGAGCAGTAATACAGAGTAGGAAAGAACAGAGAATATAACTATTTCTAGTCAGTCTTCTCCCACAGCATCCTCATTTGGAAGTTGGGGAAATGCAGACTGAACAAACAGGCTGTTGAGTGGGTTGAAATAGGACTGAAACACAAGGTTCAAAAGGGTTAGCAATATCTTAATATTATAGTTGTAGACTTATATAAAGTAAACTAACCTAAGGGTCAGTGCTAGGACTTGCATTGCTCAATATCAATGACTTGGACAAAGTTCATTCTGAGCAAATTTGGAGATGTTATTGAGATGGAAGGAGTAACTGACTTAATAAGAGTGCTTCAGTCCTGTGGAAACATGAGAAACTTAAGGACTAGACACAAAAAAAAACTTTGTGAAATTCAATAAAGTGCCAAGTGATGCATCTGGGGTAGAATGAAAACATGGGACTGGCTGGGTTGTGCTTCCAGATAAAATGATGTGAAGATTATGGCAGTGAGCAGGTTAGATGTGAACTGGCAATGTCCTGTCATCATGAATACTGCAAACTATAGACTGGTCTCCACACATGGAGGAGTTTATACAGCACAATGATGTATCCATCAGATTTAGGGAACTTATCCCCTTCCTCTCAGAGCTGCTGAACCATATCTGGAAATGTGTCCAGTTTGGAGAGGGATGTAGGAGTAAATTGAGAGGGTCCAGTAGGCAGCTACTGTATCATAAAGTTTTTAGAGCAAGCAACCTGCAAGGAGATTTTCCAGGGCAGGTCTTGGGTAGTATGGTACAAGGAGAGCAAGGGCAATCCAATAACAGCCCATAAGGGCTTGACATGTAGCTAGGAAACAAAGTTTGAACTATTTCTCTATTGTTTGTAGGTACAGACAGTCATGACCACGAAGTGCAGTTTGGGAGGTTCAGACTGAATATCAGGAAATGTTTCCACTAGGAGGTTATGCTGTGCTGTAAACAGGGCTCAGAGGTCACAGAACTCCATCCTTGGAGGATTTCAAGACTTAATTAAACAACCCTGGCTTACCTGGCCTAATGTTTGCAATAGTTTGCTGCAGGTGGGAGGCTGGACCTTCAGATATTCCTTCCAATCATCTTCTCTATGATTCTGAGATCCCTCTGTGCCACAATTTCCATCTCTTTAAAATGGTGATAAAAGTGTTGATCTGCTTTAAAATAGCTCAATAGCTACTAATGGGAAAAGAATAAGTTGAATATATTTAATATTAAATTACCAGCTACATGTACCAGTGTAGCTAAACTCAATGACACCTTTTAGTTTGATATGTAAACATTTTTTTTTCACCATAAACTATGTTCAATGAGAATGTTTCCAACTTGGAAATTTGATTTTTAGGGCTGGGAAATGTGGTATTTTGGCAATTTTGACAATTTCAATCCACAGCAAATTATATAAAAAAATAACATTGCCCAGAAATCCACAATACGAGTGATTTAAAGTAATTCCTAGATTTCCTTTAGAGTCAGTAAAGAAAGAGGTTCTGCAAGTATGTGATTCAACTGACCTATTTAGGCATCTACTCTAAGCCAAGATGAATCATTTCTTCTAGTTCTAGTACCAATTGCTTTAATATGACTATAAAGGAGTCAGGGGTGACCAGATCCTGTGAAGAAGTCTGCATTTAGCATCTCACCCAAATAGAAACATCTTAACTTATTAATAATATATATTCTCATTTAGGCTATCATATACAACAAAGTAGTGTTGAGTTTTATGGGGTGCAATTCCTGATATTTGCATGTCTCTAAACACTGGACGTGGTGCTGGTCCAAAAGTATCAAACCACTACGATTTGGGGGATACCCCATGGACTTTGTCAGGTGACTTCCAGAGGTCCAATCTAGATCATTATAATATGATTCTGTGATTACCCTTCATGAACTGGATTTTTTATAATTTTTAAATAATAAATTATTTATACTTTAAGCTTTCACAGTGTCTCAACACAATAACTTCTGCATTGTGGTTAGATTTTTAGAGAAAAAACCCAAATAGAAACCCACAAAAGCAAAAAACCCCCACAAAACAAACAAAAAAGTGCAATCTTCTGTTTATTTAAAATCTGCTATGTGATCATTTCAGACTCCTGCTCTCTGAACTCTCTACTGCCTTATGTCAAAACCAAGGTAGGATGCAGAGTGCACATGAATGCTACATTAATGAGGAAGGTTAATTGGAAATAGTTTTCTTAGCCAATAAAAATATTTAGCTTTCTGAGCTTTTCTCACACTGAATTTATAGGAAAGGATAAAATCCAAACAGCAGCAAGAACAGTACCAACAAAATGAGAAAAAAACTATTCCCCAAAAAATCATTTGGATCAACCAACTTTGATTTCCCATTTCTTGCAGGATGCACCTCTG